>NC_140178.1:10877553-10980053 GCF_963971535.1 Notolepis coatsorum
CCACTTTAACGTGGCACATCAAAGCATTACGTTTCACTTTAGTTTGCATGCTCAATAGATAACACATTGTAGATTATGGCCAGTTGTATAAGAGGAGACAAAACCGATGATGATAATAATAATAATTATTATTAGAATAGTAATAATAGTATAATAATAATAATAATATATAATAAATAATAATAATAATAATAATAATAATAATAATAATAATAATAATAATATAATAATAATAAAATAATAATAATAATAATAATAATAATAATAATAATAATAATAATAATAATAATAATAATAATAATAATAATAATAATAATAATAATATAATAATAAAAAAAAAAAAAAAAAAAAATAAATAATAATAATAATAATAATAATAATAATAATAATAATAATATAATAATAATAAAATAATAATAATAATAATTAATAATAATAATAATAATAATTATTAATATAATAATAATAATAATAATAATATAATAATAATAATAATAATAATAATAATAATAATAATAATAATAATAATAATAATAATAATAATATAATAATAATAATAATAATAATAATATAATAATAATAATAATAATAATAATAATAATAATAACAATAATAATAATAATAATAATCAAAATAATAATCAAAATAATAATCAAAATAATAATAATAAATGTTTCCTACTTTTTGCATTTGAAAAAGTTTGCATTTTGTACTTTAGGTTGTACTTTAGTTTGTATATTGTATATTTTGTATAGTGTTTTGTATAGTTTATTTCTTTTTTACTGAAGCACAATCTCAGGGAGGCTCATATTCATATACAGAACCAAGTACCAACCAAGCATTTCACTGTAATGTACACTACACATACTTTATATGTGGCAAGTCAAACCAAACTTGAAACTCATGGTTTGTTTCTCAATAGTGTTAACATTATACTATATATGAGTTATGCTCACAGTCACATGTTGTGTGTTTTTCCCACTCGGCTCACTAAAGAAGGCGAGTGTGTGTGTAAAACAAGATGCTGATTCTCACTCTATAAATTTGTCTGGAATGGGAAATAAGGCATTTTCAGAGCCAATAAAAACCACCACATCAAATGAAACATCGCGGATCAAAAGAACCAACGCATGGACATTTTTTCCCCCTCTATAAATTAAAACGGGGGGGGGGTAGTCCCCATGCCTATGTCCCGCCCACCGCTGCGATTGGCTGCGGCGGCGGGGGGGGGGGGGGGGGGGGGGGGACGTTGAAGGTGGGGGAAAGTTTAAATAAAAATTCAAGAGCATGAATGTTGTCATTCGGACTTCGTTCGTGCGCTTCTTGCTTCAACAACAGCATTGATTATATCTCTGTGGACGTTTAGTCTCCGCGGCCAATATAACTGTCTGGGACTGGGTCATATATACTTTTATACTATTTGATATATCCCGAGAAGACATTTGATGCATGTAAATATCACTGATCCAAAAGGACCTTTTTTCTTGTTGTTTTATTATAGTTCCAACTGATTTCTGGAACACCCCCCCGCTGCTGCAGGTTTGTGGCACCGTGCGTAATTGTCGTGCGCCTTTCTCACTGCCGTCCGCCCATCGCACTTTTTCCCCCCATTTCCTTTGGACACAGAGGACATACTAATAGAAACACAAACTATAGTTTATTCTCTGGGGTTGTTGAAGAGAGAGAAGATGACAGCAGCGATCAGAAGAATGGTCTCCTCCGTGCTGCCGCTGCTGCTGGCGGCACTGACGCTGCTGCTGCTGCCCGACGGAGGAGGAGTCCTTTGCGCGCGGAGGTTCCGCGGCGGCCGCAACCCGCAGCAGCAGCAGCCGCAGCCGCGACGCGCCCAGCCGTCCCCCGCGTACCGGGACCGGGGCGCCGACACCACGGAGAGCTTCCCTCTGGATTTCACCGCCGTGGAGGAGAATATGGACAACTTCATGACGCAGGTGAAGAACCTGGCGCAGTCCCTGTACCCGTGCTCCGCGCAGAAGCTCGACTACGACATGCGCCTCAACTTCCTGGAGAACACGTCCGTCACGTGCAACGACGGGAGTCCCGCGGGGTATGTAGTACCACCGAATACCCGCACTAGGTGTCTGGTGGGGGGGGGGGGGGGGTGTACCCGCACAGGTGTCTGGTTAGAGGGGGGTATGTTACGTACCACCGAATACCCGCACAGGTGTCTGGTCAGAGGGGGGGGGGGGGTATGTACCACCGAATACCCGCACAGGTGTCTGGTCAGAGGGGGGGGGGGGTATACGTACCACAGAATACCCCCACAGGTGTCTGGTCAGAGGGAGGGTATATCACAGAATACCCCCACAGGTGTCTAGTCAGAGGGGGGGTATGTGCCACAGAATACCCCCACAGGTGTCTGGTCAGAGGGAGGGTATATCACAGAATACCCCCACAGGTGTCTGGTCAGAGGGAGGGTATATCACAGAATACCCCCACAGGTGTCTGGTCAGAGGGAGGGTATATCACAGAATACCCCCACAGGTGTCTAGTCAGAGGGAGGGTATATCACAGAATACCCCCACAGGTGTCTAGTCAGAGGGAGGGTATGTACCACAGAATACTCCCACAGGTGTCTGGTCAGAGGGAGGGTATATCACAGAATACCCCCACAGGTGTCTGGTCAGAGGGAGGGTATGTACCACAGAATACCCCCACAGGTGTCTGGTCAGAGGGAGGGTATGTACCACAGAATACCCCCACAGGTGTCTAGTCAGAGGGAGGGTATATCACAGAATACCCCCACAGGTGTCTGGTCAGAGGGGGGGTATATCACAGAATACCCCCACAGGTGTCTGGTCAGAGGGAGGGTATGCACCACAGAATACACCCACAGGTGTCTGGTCAGAGGAGACATTACTCTCAGGGGTCCATGGTCCAGGCCTGTGTCGCTGTGTGCACCACATATATAGACCCAATACGAATACGTGCAATATACTATTCTTTATTTAGGCGCCGATTTGGTTTGTTGTAAGTAAAAGTGTTCCCCACATGAGATGGAAACAGCTTTAAAATGTGGCCAGTGTTCAGGCGCTGCGTTGGGATACGGTTGGCTCGCATGAGTAAGAAGACAGACAGCTGCTTCTTGTCAGCGAAGCGTGAAATTTGCGGACAGACACATGGTCTATGCTTCATTTCCTTCGCTTCAGATTAGAATGCAGGATTTGCTCTGGAGAACATTTTAGATGAGATACTCTCTCTCTCTCTCTCTCTCTCTCTCTCTCCCCCCCCCCCCTCTCTCTCTATTTCGCAAATGGGTATCCCCAGTGCAGTGCCCCCACACAATAAAACGTTGGATTGTTATTCTTCAATGAGCTTACAGTAGCCTGCATGGGCGTCTCTTATTTCACAGTAACGTTTCTTGTTCTGTTCTATATAATACGTGCAGAGGTTTCTCTCAAAGCGTCTCCATAGAGTAGATTGTTAGCTCAGAGCTCCAATAAAATGAAAATATACAGTCAAACGGTATTTTATTAACGTCTCTCTTCTCGACAAAGCCCCCAAGTAAAAAAAAATCTATTTGGCTGTGAGAAATACCGCATATAGCAACAATTATTAACAAAGGCATTTGAACCTTTTCACTGCCACCACCACAGACGGTTAACTACAGACAGGTTAACCGTCTGTAGTAGTGGTAGTGAAAGGGTTAACCTTCTGTAGTGTGGTTGTGAAAGGGTTAACACTTTGTCGTGTGTGTGTGACAGTAAAATGGTTAAGCTTCTGTGGCGCGGTAGTGAAAGGGTTAACATTATGTATTGTGGTTGTGAAAGGGTTAACCCTTTGGCAGTGAAAGGGTTAATGTCCATATCCACGAGCTCTCCTAATAAGAAAAAAAGGATGAACAGAACAGAACATACATAGTCAAGTAGCAACAGCTTATTTTGCGGAGCAGATGATGGCTGGAGGAGGTGGTGTTTTCTCAAGGCCGTGTCGTCAGTGTTACTTACCATAGTGTTAATGTTTACACTCCTCCTGCTGTTTTGTCTTTATAAGCCCTTCAAGGACTTTCAAGCATTTGCATTATGTTATAAAACTGACCACACTGGTATAATCACAATGAAAATGCAGCGTGGCATTATATAATATGGCAAAATGCGCTCCTCAATACTTTATACTAGTGTAACACACACCATTCATTGTGGTCATGTATTGTTTTATTCAATAATATTTCCCCAAGAGGATCAATAAAGGAATATCGTATCTTATCTTATCTTATCTTATCTTATCTTATCTTATCTTATCTTATTAAAGGCCTATTTTGTGAAGCCCTAGATAGTTTAGAAATGCCTGACAGTGCAAACGCCATTTCAGGCCTCTGTGTGCATTTTGGGGACTTGTCCCAAGTCAGTACAATGGAGGGAGGACTTGTTGTATTGAAATGGAGAGAGTAGCCTGATGGAGAGAGTAGTCTGATGGAGAGAGCAGCACGGTGGAGAGAGTAGTCTGATGGAGAGAGTAGTCTGATGGAGAGAGCAGCACGGTGGAGAGAGTAGTCTGATGGAGAGAGTAGTCTGATGGAGAGAGCAGCACGGTGGAGAGAGTAGTCTGATGGAGAGAGTAGTCTGATGGAGAGAGCAGCACGGTGGAGAGAGTAGTCTGATGGAGAGAGTAGTCTGATGGAGAGAGCAGCACGGTGGAGAGAGTAGCCTGATGGAGAGAGTAGTCTGATGGAGAGAGTAGTCTGATGGAGAGAGTAGTCTGATGGAGAGAGTAGTCTGATGGAGAGAGCAGCACGGTGGAGAGAGTAGTCTGATGGAGAGAGTAGTCTGATGGAGAGAGTAGTCTGATGGAGAGAGTAGTCTGATGGAGAGAGTAGTCTGATGGAGAGAGTAGTCTGACGGAGAGAGTAGTCTGATGGAGAGAGCAGTCAAATCAAATCAAATGTATTTGTAAGGCCCCGACAACACACGTTAATGTCACCATGGGCCGGACACGTCTTCTTATTAAAAATAATAGAGTATAGTCTGGTGGAGAGAGTATAGTCTGGTGGAGAGTGTATAGTCTGGTGGAGAGAGTATAGTCTGGTGGAGAGAGAGTATAGTCTGGTGGAGAGAGAGAGTATAGTCTGGTGGAGAGAGAGTATAGTCTGGTGGAGAGAGTATAGTCTGGTGGAGAGAGAGTAGAGTATAGTCTGGTGGAGAGAGTATAGTCTGGTGGAGAGAGAGTATAGTCTGGTGGAGAGAGAGAGTATAGTCTGGTGGAGAGAGAGTATAGTCTGGTGGAGAGAGTATAGTCTGGTGGAGAGAGAGTAGAGTATAGTCTGGTGGAGAGAGTATAGTCTGGTGGAGAGAGAGTATAGTCTGGTGGAGAGAGAGAGTATAGTCTGGTGGAGAGAGAGTATAGTCTGGTGGAGAGAGAGAGTATAGTCTGGTGGAGAGAGTATAGTCTGGTGGAGAGAGTATAGTCTGGTGGAGAGAGAGAGTATAGTCTGGTGGAGAGAGTATAGTCTGGTGGAGAGAGTATAGTCTGGTGGAGAGAGAGAGTATAGTCTGGTGGAGAGAGAGAGTATAGTCTGGTGGAGAGAGTATAGTCTGGTGGAGAGAGAGAGAGTATAGTCTGGTGGAGAGAGAGAGAGTATAGTCTGGTGGAGAGAGTATAGTCTGGTGGAGAGAGTATAGTCTGGTGGAGAGAGTATAGTCTGGTGGAGAGAGAGTATAGTCTGGTGGAGAGAGTATAGTCTGGTGGAGAGAGAGTATAGTCTGGTGGAGAGAGTATAGTCTGGTGGAGAGAGTATAGTCTGGTGGAGAGAGCGAGTATAGTCTGGTGGAGAGAGAGAGTATAGTCTGGTGGAGAGAGTATAGTCTGGTGGAGAGAGTATAGTCTGGTGGAGAGAGTATAGTCTGGTGGAGAGAGTATAGTCTGGTGGAGAGAGAGTATAGTCTGGTGGAGAGAGATAGTATAGTCTGGTGGAGAGAGTATAGTCTGGTGCAGAGAGAGTATAGTCTGGTGGAGAGAGAGAGTATAGTCTGGTGGAGAGAGTATAGTCTGGTGGAGAGAGAGTATAGTCTGGTGGAGAGAGAGAGTATAGTCTGGTGGAGAGAGTATAGTCTGGTGGAGAGAGTATAGTCTGGTGGAGAGAGTATAGTCTGGTGGAGAGAGAGAGTATAGTCTGGTGGAGAGAGTATAGTCTGGTGGAGAGAGTATAGTCTGGTGGAGAGAGTAGCCTAGTGGAGAGAGTAGTCTGGGAGAGAGCAGTCTGGGGGAGAGAGCAGTCTGGGGGAGAGAGTAGTCTGATGGAGAGAGTATAGTCTGGTGGAGAGAGCAGCCCAGTGGAGAGAGTAGTCTGGGGGAGAGCAGTCTGGGGGAGAGAGTAGTCTGATGGAGAGAGCAGCACGGTCTCCCAGCTACCAGCTACCAACCCCCTTCTTCACCATGGAGCTACAATAACTAACTCTTGGCATCACAACATACACGGTGCTTTCCATGAGGATGCTGCACCAGAAGAACACTAGTCCAACAAGGCAGAATCCTTGTGATTTATTGTCATTAGTGAGACACTTGTTCAAGGGGTAGTTGAGTGTCCCTCGTGGCTCGTTTGGCTAAGAAGCCTGCCTCCACTATCCAAGCCCTGTGGAGGTAAAGTGCACCAGTCCTCCGCTTTGCTTCTTTGTGTCTTTGAATCTCTCGGTAATAGCAGTAGACGTATAAACACACAGACTGCCAGAGTGTGTGATGTAGTGTGTCTGCAAACACCGCCAAGCCAATCCGCCGAGTTTGTTTTCTTTGATGCTGCTGAGATGTATCTGGCAAGTCACTGGAGATTAGTCGCTGGCAAAGCGGATGTTCTCTCGCGGTGCGGAGGGAACGTTTCTCCGCATCACAGACATTTGAAGCATCGCGGGCCACATACCGTTGTGGCACCTTTATGTTTAAAAAAAAAGAGCTTCAAAGTGTCTAGTGGTGTGGGCTTTTGGTGAGGTCAGACTGTGACTTTGGTTAGAGAGAGAGGGAGGATGAGGCTGGAGCAAGATGTGGGGAGAATCTTGGCAGCATCGCCCTCTGCTGGGCAGATCACGTCTACTGCACCTACTTTCTCATGTGCTCGTCCAAACATGAACCACTGTTTCCAGTAAATGGTGCATTTATAATATATAGCAGCTTTTATCCAAAGCGCTTTACAATTTGTTCCCACACATTCACACACCGACAGCGGAGGCGATGATGTCTTGCTCAAGGACACTTCGACACACACTGCCCAGGAGGAGTGGGAATTGAACCGGGAACCATAATTGGTAAATGGTGCATTTATATAGCAGCTTTTATCCAAAGTGCTTTACAATTTGTTCCTCACATTCAAGTTTCAAGTTTCAAGTTTTTTTAATAGTTGTCATACAGAAGTACAGAATACTTTTATACAAAATGCTTCTTTCTGTTACGCTCCAGAGACTTTGCTAGACAAAAGATAAGTATGAAATAAAATAAGTATAGCATGTAAAAAATAGAAGTCATGTACGTAGACACAAGTGTTCAGTATGTACATATGTACAATGTTCAATGCAGAATAGAAGTAACTGAGTTACCATACAATATACTATGCAATATACTAATATACAATATACTATATAGTGCAAAGCAGAAATGGGATGAGGTACAATTTAGGTACAATTCACAGTAAGGTGTACTGAGGTATGGGTTGTAGTGCAAATCCCTTACCAATAAATATAAAGTGTGTTTAGGTGTTCTAAAGTGTGGAGAGTGGGTGCTGCAGTGTGTTGTCTGTTCAAAGCGAGTGTGTGCGTGTGGATGTGTGTGCTGTGAGTGCATTCGATGGTTGCTGCATAGTGTTTATTGTTCGTTGAGCAACCTGATGGCCTAGGGATAGAAGCTTCTTCTGAGTCTTTCTGTGCTTGCCATGAGACTCCGGTATCGCTTGCCTGACTGCAGCAGTTCAAAGAGGCAGTTGTTTGGGTCATTCACCCGTTCACTCACACATTCACACAGCGATGGCAGAGGCGACCATGCAAGGTGCCGACCTGCTCATCGGGAGAAATTCGGGGGTTAAGTGTCTTGCTCAAGGACACTTCGACACACACTGCCCAGGGAGGAGCGGGAATCCAACCGGGAACCTTCCGATCACCAGACGACCTCTCTAGTACCTCCTGAGCCACTATCGCCCCGGGCGGAGGCAGCATCGACTGAACCTTTGACCCCCGGTTACCTCTCTCAGAGAAGCGTTTTCTCAGGGGTATACATGCGGGGAAGGAGGGTCAGAAGAACACAGGGAACCCAGTGTGTGTGCACGTACGCAAAACCTAGCCCCCCCACCACGGGTCCATTATTTCCTGCACGCTTTAAGCGCCTGCATGGAGAAGCTCGGAGACATGATGATCGCATCCCGGGTTTGTAAATGCGGACTCTGTTGTAGGACGATGAGGTCAGAGAGCGATAGCGTTTAGCGCGATGGTACATTAGCGATTAGCGGCACGCTGTAAGCGCGGGGAGCGGGCGCGTTCTAAGCGAGATAGGAGTCAGGATGCGTCCTAGAATCTCCTATTCGATCTCCAGATTGGGTTCCTCAAGGGGGAACTACTGTAGAGTCGCCGTAGTAACAAGGCGTCTTTGTTTAGATAAAACACATGATGTCATCAGTGTGGTTCTTCATGCATGGTTACCATCTCTGATGGTAGGAGCGGTGAGGGCATCATGTTCAGGGCTATCTGTCTCGCATCTCCCTCTTCCCGAATGGGTAAATAAACCACGTTCTAAACGTGGGAACGTGTAGCACTACTCGCGCTGCTCTGTCCTTCACATGTGTGTACGAGAGAATCACCTTGCGTTTAGTATCGGGTTCTCAAGCCGTGGCCAAGTGAAGCTTTCAGATGTAGAACTGTAGAAGTGTGTCAGCTGCTGTACCGGACGCGTCACGGTGGTTTGTGTTGGTCAACATTGCACGCAAAAAAACTATCTTAAAGTACTTTCCCCACTACGTTTAATGGTATTGGCTACTTTTTGTTCTTTTAAAAAGAAAAGTGACAATGTCTTCAAACATCAGATCAACGTGAAACGGTCGGAGAGGTCAAGTTGAAACGATAGGAGGGGTCAAGTTGAAAGGATAGGAGAGGTCAAGTTGAAAGGATAGGAGAGGTCAAGTGGAAACAATAGGAGAGGTCAAGTTGAAATGACAGGAGAGGTCAAGTTGAAATGATAGAAGAGGTCAAGTTGAAATGACAGGAGAGGTCAAGTTGAAATGATAGAAGAGGTCAAGTTGAAATGACAGGAGAGGTCAAGTTGAAGGAGAAGTCTACCTTACTTTGAGACAAAGTCACTTGTTTCACTAACATTGTTGAAACATTTTCGACTGGTGAAATCCTATTGTCAGATTTCTCCCCCCACTTGGTTTATAATAAGTGATATATTGAGACTCAATCCAAGATTAAATGATTTGTTAAAACAGACATAAATACATGTTTCTTTCACAGTGTAGTATAACTTTGTCATCTCTTGCAGGTACTATCTAAAGGAGTCCAGGGGCAGCAGGAGGTGGTTGATATTCCTGGAAGGTGAGTCGTGGGATTATTCTCTCTCATTAACCACTAAACCCCATTTCATATCCCCGGGGGGTGAGTCGTGGAGTTATTCTCTCTATTTAACCACTAAACCCCATTTTATATTAAGGCTCGCTTTCCTTAGTCTGGTAATATTTAAGTGTGTATTTAAGTGTACTTAAGTGTACTTTAAAAAAAAACTCTAACCCTTACTGTCATTCACTTGTCCTAATATACTAACCTAGCACTCTGTAGCACTCAACACTTTGATGAACATTGTTACTCAGCTGATAGAGTTGTACCCTTCCTGCTGTCTTGTTGTACAAAACTTGTAAGTCGCTTTGACTAAATGTAAATGTATATCACACTGAGAGAGAAATCTCTACTAACAACCTGACTTGACCGGCATACATCACAAGCACCGTGATGATGTTCATACTGTAATACATCATAATGCACTGTAAGTAGTAGGGCTGACCCCTATTAGTCGATTAGTCGACTAATCGGTCGAAAGGAGCCGTAGTCGACTGCCAACCTCTTAGTCAAAAAAATAAATATATATATATATTTTTTTATCATTCGTTCCAAAGGAAAAGAGGCCTAGAAGCATGGCTAACGCTAATGGCGCGCATACCAGAGGCTAACTGCCTACGAAAACAGGCACAGAGGCACTGAAAGAGGATTTCACCCGTCTAATGAACACACTAGACTAGACAAATATCAAGATGTATCCATCAGTGGACCAATTGCATGCTTTTACAGAGGACGAGAAGCCGTGGAATGATAAAAAAATATATATATATATATATTATACTTTTTCTTTTCTTCTTTTTTTTTAGTCGACTAATAGTCGACTAACGGCAAATTTTGGCCAATCATAGTCGACTATCCAAATCCTTAGTCGGGGACAGCCCTAATAAGTAGGGTCACTAATACACACCCTTCCCTGATATATATTATGTGCACAGATACTCAAAACTGTGTGAGCATCTGAACATGACACTGTTCATATTCGTTTGCACAATACTGCACTGTATTTCTATTCTAATTGAGTGTATATATTCTACTACAATCCTGCACAATTGTACAGCCCTGTCCTATATTATATCCTATTGTATTTTTGTTATAATTTAGTTTATATAATCCATTTTACTTTATTCTACTTTAATTGTCTGTTAATGTCGATGCACCAAATGACCAAGACAAATTCCTTGTATGTGCAAACTTACTTGGCAATAAAGACCTTTCTGATTCTGATACACGTGACGTCACATATCATAACACCCTCCTGTATCAATAACCAGACACTGCCTTGATATATAGACCAGTTGCTAGTCTGCTAAATGCAGAGACATACAATGTTATACACCTAGAGCTGTGAAAGGCTCAGACACTAACATTATATAAGTCAGTGTCTTGTATCATGTAATGTAAACTGGCTAAATGCACTGGAATTCTAGAGGAAACTAAACACATATTGGATCATAAATCATTACACACTTTATACTGTTCACTGTTTTTACCGTATCATGTCTTACTGTGTGGAGGTCTGGGGAAATAACTACAAGTGCACCCTATACAGCCAATTTGCATGTTACAGAAAAGAGCAATAAGGACAATAAACAAGGTAGGATATATAGAACCCACAAACCCACTGTTTCTTAAATCAAACACCTTGAAATATACGGATCTGGTCACATCTAAAACATCACAAATCATGTACAAAGCCAGAAATAACCTGTTGCCAAAAAATATACAAAAAAATGTCAGGGAAAGTGAATGTGGCTATAGCTAAACCAAAATAAATATTAAAATAAATTTAAACTCAGTGTCAGAACCAAAATGAAAAGTATGTGCATGTCAATCTGTGGGGTGGACTTGTGGAACAGTCTGGAGCTAAAACAGAGTACAAACATAAATCAGTTTAAAAAGATGTACAAAAAATCTGGAAGAGGAAGTGTGTTGATTTGGAGTATGTGTAAGATGTAAATAAAAATCTTAATTTAGTATATTATTATTATATATTTATATAAATTTATTTATATATATAAATGTATTGGATTGTATAGAGATACAGCATTTATACATAACAATATAATCAAATTATATAATTTGAAAAAAAGTGTATACTTCCTAATCCTTTTTCGAACAAGGTAAACTATGATTTGTTTATCTGTTTAATTAATAATATCACAGAGAGGACATTCCTGTACCGAGAAATCATTGTGTGTGTGTGTGTGTGTGTGTGTGTGTGTGTGTGTGTGTTTTGTTTTCGTCTGTGTCTATAGGCGGCTGGTACTGCTTCAACAAAGAGAACTGCGACAGCCGATACGAGACCCTGCGGAGACTGATGAGCTCGTCCAAGTGGCCCCAAACCAAAACAGGTCAGCCTTTAAGACGGCGACAGACAGCGACAGACTGCCATCTCCGCCGTCATCATAACCCCTATATATATACGCGGAGCCCGGGTCGTATAGCCTGTTAATGAGAAGGAGGGGATGTATCAGTGCTTAAACGCGGCGCAGTGTTATTGAAGAGAGCGACACCCAGTCATAACGTCGCTGCGGCCGTGCGCAGGGATACCTGGCGCCCGCTGCTTCCAGAGCAGAACCCCCCTCTCTCTCATTGTGGCGGTAATGACAGTAATCCACGCGGTGCTTATGAGGGAGATGAGGATGTGTCTGGGAGTGGCTGGATGGCTAATGATACACGCTCTCTCTGTTGCCGTGTTGTCGGTCGTCTCTCTCTCCCTCTCTAGGCACAGGGATCCTGTCTCCACTGCCCGAGGAGAACCCCCACTGGTGGAACGCTAACATGGTGTAAGTCTCCCACTCTGTGTGTGTGTGTGTGTGTGCGTGTGTGTGTGTGTGTGTGTGTGTGTGTGTGTGTGTGTGTGTGTGTGTGTGCGTGCGTGCGTGCGTGCGTGTGTGCGTTTTTATACTTATCCTTGTGAGGGCCAAACGTCCCCTACATCGATAGAAAGATGAGCTAAAAGTGAGGACACATTTTTGGCTGGTCCTCACTTTTGAAAAGTCTGTTTAAGATTAGATTAGTTATTTTTTACTATATTATTTTACTATAATTGTATTGCCTTATGTCTTTCTACTATTACCCTGCCCATACCCGCACCTCCCACCCCCCCTCCACCATGCTGTTATGACACCCAAAGTGGAATATCTTATCTATCAGATAAAGGTCAAGCATTGATTGGCGAGGGAATTGGATAGGGAATTCAAAATACTTCTGAGACTAGAAATGCAAACCTCTCTCTCTCTCTCTCTCTCTCTCTCTCTCTCTCTCTCTCTCTCTCTCTCTCTCTCTCTCGCTCATTAGTCAACAGAATTCACACAGAGATATGAGCAAGTCAATATGGAAAGCTTGATTGAAACAGTACAATACTAGGCCATATTGTGTTTTGATGTTCAGTTCACACCTTGTTTGACTGTAAACATGAAGGTTGCAATTATCTATCTTGTTGTCATCTCTGCCTCCACTTCCTACCACTACCTGGCTGACTATGCTCTCTCTTTCTCTCTCTCTCCCTCTCCCTCCCTCTCTCTCCCCCCCCTCTCTCTCTCTCCATCCCTCTCTCTCTCTCTTTCTCCCCCCCCCTCTCTCTCGGCATGCTTGATGACATTCAGTGTTTAATGACAGCGTACAGTGTTAACATCCTCTGCGTGCAGTAATTACCGTCATGTAGGAGTCATTATGTTGCTTTGTGTGTGCAGGTACATCCCCTACTGTTCCAGTGATGTGTGGAGTGGGGCCACAGCCAAGACAGACCAGAGTAAGCCGCTACTTAATAACCCAACAACAGCCCCCGCATCTCTTCTGCCACGCGTGTGTTGTTGTGGAACATGGTGCTAACATGGTGTTCATGTTGTGTGTTGTTGTGCTAACGTGGTGTTCATGTTGTGTGTTGTTGTGGTAACATGGTCCTAACATGGTGTCCATGTTGTGTGTTGTTGTGGTAACATGGTGCTAACATGGTGTTCATGTTGTGTGTTGTTGTGCTAACATGATGTTCATGTTGTGTGTTGTTGTGCTAACATGGTGCTAACATGGTGTCCATGTTGTGTGTTGTTGTGGTAACATGGTGCTAACATGGTGTCCATGTTGTGTGTTGTTGTGGTAACATGGTGCTAACATGGTGTTCATGTTGTGTGTTGTTGTGCTAACATGATGTTCATGTTGTGTGTTGTTGTGCTAACATGGTGTTCATGTTGTGTGTTGTTGTGCTAACATGATGTTCATGTTGTGTGTTGTTGTGCTAACATGATGTTCATGTTGTGTGTTGTTGTGCTAACATGGTGTTCTGTTGTGTGTTGTTGTGCTAACATGATGTTCATGTTGTGTGTTGTTGTGCTAACATGGTGCTAACATGGTGTCCATGTTGTGTGTTGTTGTGCTAACATGGTGCTAACATGGTGTCCATGTTGTGTGTTGTTGTGCTAACATGGTGCTAACATGGTGTCCATGTTGTGTGTTGTTGTGGTAACATGGTGCTAACATGGTGTCCATGTTGTGTGTTGTTGTGCTAACATGGTGCTAACATGGTGTTCATGTTGTGTGTTGTTGTGGTAACATGGTGCTAACATGGTGCCCATGTTGTGTGTTGTTGTGCTAACATGGTGCTAACATGGTGTTCATGTTGTGTGTTGTTGTGCTAACATGGTGCTAACATGGTGTCCATGTTGTGTGTTGTTGTGGTAACATGGTGCTAACATGGTGTTCATGTTGTGTGTTGTTGTTGTGCTAACATGGTGTCCATGTTGTGTGTTGTTGTTGTGCTAACATGGTGCTAACACGGTGTTCATGTTATGTGTTGTTGTGCTAACATGGTGCTAACATGGTGTCCATGTTGTGTGTTGTTGTGCTAACATGGTGTCCATGTTGTGTGTTGTTGTGGTAACATGGTGCTAACATGGTGTCCATGTTGTGTGTTGTTGTGCTAACATGGTGTTCATGTTGTGTGTTGTTGTGCTAACATGGTGTCCATGTTGTGTGTTGTTGTGCTAACATGATGTTCATGTTGTGTGTTGTTGTGCTAACATGGTGTTCATGTTGTGTGTTGTTGTGCTAACATGGTGTCCATGTTGTGTGTTGTTGTGCTAATATGGTGTTCATGTTGTGTGTTGTTGTGGTAACATGGTGCTAACATGGTGTCCATGTTGTGTGTTGGTGTGGTAACATGGTGCTAACATGGTGTCCATGTTGTGTGTTGTTGTGCTAACATGGTGTTCATGTTGTGTGTTGTTGTGCTAACATGGTGTCCATGTTGTGTGTTGTTGTGCTAATATGGTGTTCATGTTGTGTGTTGTTGTGCTAACATGGTGTCCATGTTGTGTGTTGTTGTGCTAACATGGTGTTCATGTTGTGTGTTGTTGTGGTAACATGGTGTTCATGTTGTGTGTTGTTGTTGTGGTAACATGGTGTTCATGTTGTGTGTTGTTGTTGTTGTTGTAACATGGTGTTCATGTTAAGGGATCATCCCTATGTTCCCCGGGTCCTATGTTCCCCGGGTCCTATGTTCCCCGCTTTGATTGATTAATAGATTGAACATTTTATAAATTTTTATTAATTATTAATGTCCGCCTTGTTTCGAACGGTTAAGCTTAGGCCCTTTTTCGAACTGGTTAAGGTTAGAGTTTGGAATCAGGGCTGGTGGTCTAAAATTTTCAATCAATCAAAGCGGGGAACATAGGACCCGGGGAACATAGACATGCTCCCGACATGAACACCATGTTAGCACCATGTTAGCACAACAACAACACACAACATGAACACCATGTTAGCACCATGTTACCACAACAACTCACAACATAAACACCATGTTAGCACCATGTTATAACCATGTTAACATGGGGAGCATGTCTATGTTCCCCGGGTCCTATGTTCCCCGGGTTCTATGTTCCCCGCTTTGATTGATTGAAAATTTTAGACCACCAGCCCTGATTCCAAACTCTAACCTTAACCAGTTCGAAAGAGGGCCTAAGCTTAACCGTTCGAAACAAGGCGGACATTAATAATTAATAAAATAATAAAAATTTATAAAATGTTCAATCTATTAATCAATCAAAGCGGGGAACATAGAACCCGGGGAACATAGGACCCGGGGAACATAGGGATGATCCCTTCATGTCGTGTGTTGTTGTGGTAACATGGTGCTAATGTAGCCGGTCTGCAGCCTACTCCTCTGTCGAACGTGTATTTGAATAAACACAAGCCGTGATTCCATTTTCAGTATTTATTCACCTGTCAAGACACCCAGACAGGCACGTATTAAACATTGGCCAGTAGATGGCATCAACAGCTCACATGCTCTGCAACACCCAGTATAGACTGCCGTTTAGAATCAATCATTGAAATAACACATTAAAATAAAACAATACAATAAAATAATACAAAATAAACAATAGAATTCCCCCATTTACCTGTCAAGACACCCAGACAGGCACGTATTAAACATTGGCCAGTAGATGGCATCAACAGCTCACATGCTCTGCAACACCCAGTATAGACTGCCGTTTAGAATCAATCATTGAAATAACACATTAAAATAAAACAATACAATAAAATAATACAAAATAAACAAAATAATTCCCCCATTTACCTGTCAAGACACCCAGAAAGGCACGTATTAAACATTGGCCAGTAGATGGCATCAACAGCTCACATGCTGCAATGGGGAGATATCAGTCACACTATCAGCGCGAGGCATGTAACCCATCCCCCTCCATACTAGCCCCGTCAACATGTGGTTACACAAAAGATCGTCACCACGGTTAAATTGCTTTACAAAAAGTGCACAACTGCTCATCTTTAACGTAGATATTCTTATACACATCCGGTTTATTGCCCGGCACCTTATTTACAATCATTCAAACCATCATAACTCTTTTAGACCAGAAATATATTTACAGACACTGAACTGACATCTTACCTCTGCAACACCCAGTATAGACTGAGCGCGCAGAGGGACGCACGAAAGGAAATACGTCACTTCGGGAGGAAGTGACAGGCTGACAGCACAACGATTTCAAAATAAACTACTTTGAGAATAAAAATAATAATAAAACAAATTAAAATAAAACGTGAGGGATTATTTGTGGAATACATAACAGTATATTCCATATACCTGCTACACTAACATGGTGTTCATGTCGTGTGTTGTTGTGGTAACATGGTGCTAACATGGTGTCCATGTCGTGTGTTGTTGTGCTAACATGGTGCTACTGCTAACATGGTGTCCATGTCGTGTGTTGTTGTGCTAACATGGTGCTAACATGGTGTCCATGTCGTGTGTTGTTGTGCTAACATGGTGCTAACATGGTGTCCATGTCGTGTGTTGTTGTGCTAACATGGTGCTAACATGGTGTTCATGTCGTGTGTTGTTGTGCTAACATGGTGCTAACATGGTGTCCATGTCGTGTGTTGTTGTGCTAACATGGTGTCCATGTCGTGTGTTGTTGTGCTAACATGGTGCTAACATGGTGTCCATGTCGTGTGTTGTTGTGCTAACATGGTGCTAACATGGTGTTCATGTCGTGTGTTGTTGTGCTAACATGGTGCTAACATGGTGTCCATGTCGTGTGTTGTTGTGCTAACATGGTGTCCATGTCGTGTGTTGTTGTGCTAACATGGTGCTAACATGGTGTCCATGTTGTGTGTTGTTGTTGTGGTAACATGGTGTTCATGTTGTGTGTTGTTGTTGTGGTAACATGGTGCTAACATGGTGGCAACATGGTGTTCATGTTGTATGTTGTTGTGCTAACATGGTGCTAACATGGTGTCCATGTCGTCTGCAGGTGGCTATGCCTTCATGGGCTCCCTGATCATCCAGGAGGTGGTGAAGGCCCTGCTGAACAAAGGCCTGGACAACGCCAAGGTTCTGCTGCTAGCGGGGAGCAGGTTTGTTCTACCGTGTTTTTAAAACAAGGACAGCGTCCTACAGTGAGCACAACGATTACAAAAGACATTTTAGTCATGGGTATTAAATAGATATGTCTTGCAGTGATGTTACTGTGATAAGCTACTAAAAGTAAACAGGGCCGGTGCTGTCATGCAGTTGTACTGATGTTACTGTGATAAGCTACTAAAAGTAAATAGGATTCACAGTGATGTCTTGCAGATCTACTAACGTTACTGTTATAAGCTACTAAAAGTAAACAGGACTAACGTTACTGTGATAAGCTACTAAAAGTAAACAGGACTAACGTTACTGTGATAAGCTACTAAAAGTAAACGAGACTCAACGTTACTGTGATAAGCTACTAAAAGTATACAGGACTCAACATTACTGTGATAAGCTACTAAAAGTAAACAGGATACACAGTAATGTCTTGCAGATCTACTAACATTACTGTGATAAGCTACTAAAAGTAAATAGGACTTGACGTTACTGTGATAAGCTACTAAAGGTAAACAGGACTTGACGTTACTGTGATAAGCTACTAAAAGTAAACAGGACTAACGTTACTGTGATAAGCTACTAAAAGTAAACAGGACTCAACATTACTGTGATAAGCTACTAAAAGTAAACAGGATACACAGTAATGTCTTGCAGATCTACTAACATTACTGTGATAAGCTACTAAAAGTAAATAGGATACACAGTGATGTCTTGCAGTTGTACTAACATTACTGTGATAAGCTACTACTGGGTGACTGACGACAGTGGTTCAGGAGGTAGAGCAGTCAGTCGTCTGGTAATCGGAAAGGTTCCCGGTTAGATCCCGGCTCCTCTCGGGTAGCGTGTCGAAGTGTCCTTGAGCAAGACACTTAATCTCGACGAGCAGGTTGGCACCTTGCACGGTCACCTCCGCCGTCGGTGTGTGAATGTGTGAGTGAATGGGTCAAATGTGAGGGAATTTATTTTTTAAAGTGCTTTGGATAAAAGCTGTTATATAAATGCACCATTTTACCATTTTACCATCTCCAGCGCGGGGGGGACCGGGGTGCTGCTGAACGTGGACCGGGTGGCCGAGCTGCTGGAGGGCCTGGGCCACACGGGGATCCAGGTACGAGGTCTGTCCGACTCCGGCTGGTTCCTGGACAACAAGCAGTACCACTGCACCGACTGCGTTGACGCCGTCAGCTGTGCCCCCACCGAGACCATCAAGAGAGGCATCAAGTAAGATGGCGCTTCGCCCTTTTTACAGGGGCAGTTCACCCAAAGTAACCCCGGGGTGCTCTCTTTCCATCCAGATTGTTTTGGCATGATTTTTGATTTTTTTTTTGAGATATATGCCGAAGAAATGTCTGCCGTCACTCCTGGTACAAGCTGGAGCTGAGTGGCACTCGGGTTTTGTCGAAATACGTTTGAAAACTCAAAAGCAACGTTCTCTTTCCAGAAATCATGACCTGGGTTACTAAGACGATCCACAGACCGTGTTGTGAGCAGTTTCTTGTAGGGACTCTTTTCTACGGAAGTACACCCCTAATCTGTGGATTATCCGGAGGATTATGATTTCTAGAAAGAGAGACGTTATCAAACATATTTATTTGGTGCTTTGAGCGGAGTGGCTTTGAGCGGAGTGGTAGCAGACATTTCTACGGCAGATATCTCCGAAACCATCTGGAGGGAAAGATAATGAGTGTTCTTCAAGTTGTTAACCCTCTCACTAACCCTTTGTAGTGTGGTAGTGAAAGGGCTATGGTACACGTCCTGTCCTGACCTTTGACCTCTGGCTGTCAGGTACTGGGGAAGCGTCGTGCCAGAGAGGTGCAGGCAGGCCCACGAGGGAGAGGAGTGGAACTGTTTCTTTGGATACAGAGTCTTCCCCTCCATAAAGAGTGAGTATTCGTGTTGCAGAGGTCGATACCTGGGCCGTTTCAGTGGAATCTCGTTGCCATGGGAACCACTTGGGCACCAAGTGTATTTCCTGTCGGTCAATCATATAAGCAAACACGCCCTGTGTGTGTGTTGTTCTGACTGTACTTCTTGCTGTGCTCTGATACTGTGCAGGCCCTGTGTATGTGTATGTGTGTGTGTGTGTTGTTCTTTTCTGACTGTAGTTCTCGCTGTGCTCTCGTACTGTTCAGGCCCTGTGTGTGTGTGTGTGTGTGTGTGTGTGTGTGTGTGTGTGTGTGTGTGTGTGTGTGTGTTGTTCTGACTGTACTTCTCTCTGTGCTCTGTGCTCTCCTACTGTGCAGGCCCTGTGTGTCTGTGTGTGTGTTTGTGTGTGTGTGTGTGTGTGTGTGTGTGTGTGTGTGTGTGTGTGTGTGTGTGTGTGTGTGTGTGTGTGTGTGTGTGTGTGTGTGTGTGTGTGTTGTTCTGACTGTACTTCTCTCTGTGCTCTCCTACTGTGCAGGCCCTGTGTGTGTGTGTGTGTGTGTGTGTGTGTGTGTGTGTGTGTGTGTGTGTGTGTGTGTGTGTGTGTGTGTGTGTGTGTGTGTGTGTGTTGTTCTGACTGTACTTCTCGCGGTGCTCTCCTACTGTGCAGGCCCTGTGTGTGTGTGTGTGTGTGTGTGTGTGTTGTTCTGACTGTACTTCTCTCTGTGCTCTCCTACTGTGCAGGCCGTGTGTGTGTGTGTGTGTGTGTGTGTGTGTGTGTGTGTGTGTGTGTGTGTGTGTGTGTGTGTTGTTCTGACTGTACTTCTCTCTGTGTTCTCCTAGTGTGTGTGTGTGTGTGTGTTGTTCTGACTGTACTTCTCTCTGTGCTCTCCTACTGAGCCTGTGTGTGTGTTGTTCTGACTGTACTTCTCTCTGTGCTCTCCTACTGAGCCTGTGTGTGTGTTGTTCTGACTGTACTTCTCTCTGTGCTCTCCTACTGAGCCTGTGTGTGTGTTGTTCTGACTGTACTTCTCTCTGTGCTCTCCTACTGAGCCTGTGTGTGTGTTGTTCTGACTGTACTTCTCTCTGTGCTCTCCTACTGAGCCTGTGTGTGTGTTGTTCTGACTGTACTTCTCTCTGTGCTCTCCTACTGAGCCTGTGTGTGTGTTGTTCTGACTGTACTTCTCTCTGTGCTCTCCTACTGAGCCTGTGTGTGTGTTGTTCTGACTGTACTTCTCTCTGTGCTCTCCTACTGAGCCTGTGTGTGTGTTGTTCTGACTGTACTTCTCTCTGTGCTCTGCTACTGTGCAGGTCCTGTGTGTGTGTGTGTGTGTGTGTGTGTGTGTGTGTGTGTGTGTGTATGTTGTTCTGACTGTACTTCTCTCGGTGCTCCGCTCCCGACAGGCCCTGTGTTCGTGGTCCAGTGGTTGTTTGACGAGGCCCAGCTGACGGTGGACAACATCCAGCTGACGGGGCAGCCGGTGCAGGAGGGCCAGTGGCGCTACATCCAGAACCTGGGCATCGAGCTCAGGAACACGCTCAAGGACGTCCCGTAAGGAACATTAATAACAACATTAAAAGGGAACGGCAAAAAGGAAAAACGGAGTCATTTAACCTTTATTATAACCAGGCAGGTCGATTATGAACAAATTCTTATTTTCAACGACGGCCTGGGTGAGAGGACAACATGTCCCCTCGAAGGGTAAAAGGGAAAGATTAAATTAAATAAAAAGATCAAAGTCAGCTTTATTGTCGCTTCTCATAATGTGCAAGACATACAGAGAAATGAAATTACGTTTCCCCCTTCCCACAGTGTATATAAAAAAATAAATCTAATATAAACATAAAGTACATAAACATGAGTAACATATGGGACACGATGTACATACACTATATAGGACTATATATACGGTATAAACAGTGGCAATTCTTTTTTTTATATATGATTGAAATAAATATAGGAGGTAAAAGAGAACTTGGTGCAAATATTTTTTTAGCAGCAGTGGTACATAGTAAGTAAAACTGATAAGTAATGGCAGTAGAATACAATAATGGCAGTAAAGTGATGGTACGTACGTAATTAAAACACACATCAAACAAACAACCAAATAAAAGGGGCATACATGAAGCAGAACAGTCAGAGTACAGTTAAAAGGCTGGGTGATGGTTGCAGGTGTGTGTAAACAAGCAGTGAGGGGGGATCAATGTGTCCATTTTCAAAAATGTTTTGCGTCTCGTTCCAACTGCTGGGAGCAGCACATTGGAAGGAGGATTCCAATTTCATCATCATCATCATCACATGGAATCAGATACACCTGTGTTTTTTGTTATTCATTTATTTCTCTTGCTGTTTTTCAGGGCCATGTTCGCTCCGGCCTGCCTGTCACACGAGGTCATCACCAGGACGTGAGTATGAATGAATGAATGAATGAATGCATCTTTATTTCGAACATGATTTAAAAAAACAAAGAATAAAAAAAGACAAAACAACGAAAAATATACATATCACTGTTCGAAAAGGAGTAGGAAGAAGCCTAAGCTTATCATGCCCTACCCCTATCCGCCACTTCCAAGTGGGAACATTAATTAATACTTAAATTATATAATGGAGAATATCCACATTACCAATAATTCTTCATTCTTAACATTGAAAACAAAATTAAATAAATAAATACCAGTATACACAATGTAGTACAAAAGAAAACAACAGCTTAGAATCCAGAAGATTGACAATCTAGTCACCTCCCCTTTCCTCCTTTTGATCATTTGCAAATATCATTATTTTCAATCAATATTTCTGCTTTCCTTCATTACATCTTCTAGCCCATTCCACACAGTTCCTCCATAGGATGATACGCACCTGCTCCTGAGATTGGTGCGAGCATAACGTTGATCAAAGTTGCAGTTACCTCTCAAATGATATCCCATTTCATCAAAGTATCATTAATTGTTCCAGTGCAACAGTGCAGTCGTTTTGTCAGTGAGCTAACCGGCGCCGCCCCCCTCCTCTCTTTCAGTGAGCTAACGGCGCCCTCTTGTGTCCAATCCCAGGTACTGGATCGACGTGCAGGTCAAAGGCACCTCTCTGCCCCGGGCGCTCCACTGCTGGGACCGCAGTTTCCACGACAACAGCAGGAACAACAAGGCCCCGTCCAAGGGCTGTCCCATGCACCTGATCGACAGCTGCCCCTGGCCCCACTGCAACCCCACCTGCCCCACCATCCGGGACCAGTACACGGGCCAGGAGATGAACGTCATCCAGTTCCTCATGCACATGGGCTTCGACGTGCAGAAGATGGCCCAGCAGCAGGGCATGGACCCCGGCAAGCTACTGGGCATGCTCAGTAGCGGCAGTTAAGCTAAACCCATCACTCGGGCCCCCACCCCCACCCGGCCGGTCTCGCCGACCGGTCTCTTACACCTGATACCTCCAGCTAAGCCCCCCCCCCCCCTCACCCACCCACCCACACCACCTCTCCTTAACCCATTCTCTCCTCTCTCCCTATAGCCCGGACCTCAGTCGAAACCAAAGGGCTTGTTTTGACCCTTAAAGGAACATGCCAACATTTAGGGGAAATTAGCTTACCGTCTTCTCCAGAGAGAGACAAGAAGATAGAGACCAGTTTCCTCTCTGTGTGCGTTCAGTAGAAATCTATCCGGCTGCACGTTAGCCTAGCTCAGCACAACGAATGGAAGCGGACAGTGCCGGTTAGCCTTCGGGAGAGGTGTTAGTTGGACAATGCCTATAGGCTAACCGCCACTGTCCGCTTCCATTCATTGTGCTAAGCTAGGCTAACGTGCAACGCGGATTGCTTTCTACTGAACGCACACAGAGAGGAAACTGGTATCTATCCTCTTGTCTCTCTCTGGAGAAGACGGTAAGCTGCTTTCCCCCAAATGTCGGCGTGTTCCTTTAGTTGCCCCGTCCACCCCTCCAGCTCCTCCCTCACAACCCAGTACCGGTGATGAGTACAGGGGCAAACGACAAGGCACACCTCTCTGCTACTCTCCAATTAAATTATCTTTTGGTTGTAAAAGAAAAAAAGAAATATCACGAATGTAATCCGGTTTTAAGGATTGTTGTTTTTTTTTGTTTGCTAGGCTTATTTTTTTATTTCATTTTATTGTTTTGTTTTTTTACATAATCTTTATCCTTCTTTGTAGATTTTATTTTAGCCATTGTAAAAAAAAAAAAAAAGGCCAACGACAACAATGACTCACAGGACAGGTTAACTTTTTCTGAACACAGGCCCTATTTAGACGTGGTCTGGCGTGATGATGACTAGTATGGGCCGTCGTTTTTCACTGGTCTCTCTTTAGTGTCGAGAGACGTGGCTCTGTGCTGCACCCTCTCACCAGCCCACCATATCACCCCCAGTGGGGCAAGAGATTTAGCCTTTCTTTTTTGCAATTCACTGTATGTATAGGAATTCGGAAATACCACGCCGTCCATGCGGTGGTGACAGCCGACCCGTGGTGGGAACAGGGGCGGAAAGAAATCCCGACCCCGAGCATGACACACAAGAGCAAAATGGCCGCCCGTGTGAATAGGGAGGTGTATAGTCTGACGTCACTTTGGACCACCCGTTTAGGGATTTATCATTGGGAAAATGGATTATCGGCTATTGTAATAATTATGCCTCATGAACATTGGCAAGCTTTCCATTTTTGCACAAAATGAGTTCCCTTCTATCACTAACATTATTGTTTAAGGATTTTGTTGGTTGAAATAAAATTTGACGTAATTACTTTACGATTAATTGCGAATATTTTCATGTTGAGCTATAATAGATTGTGGATGAATACGCACAGAAAGGTACACCATGCAAATGTTAATGCTTTATTTGTTTTTAAAACGAGACGATTTAGAAATGGGCAATGGGGGAAATACATTGCGATGTCAAGCGAGGTGGACCGGCCGGAAAACAGCAATGACGTAACCACTACACCTCCCTATACAGCGGTCCACGCAGGCATCCAGCTGCAGAGTTGTCACGTTCCGGTGCTTCTCCTCCTGACCAGGGTTTCTAGTCAACCGGAGACTGTTTGGTGGTGCTAGGGTTGACCAGTGGAGACACACCCAGGTCTGTCTCTATAGCTACGGACACCACAGCGCCATTGCATCCCGTCTTGTACCTCGTTACGTCACCAGGAACGGGACCGCTCAGAACCCAACGGTGCACGTTTGGTAAAATGGTAAAAATGGTGCATTTTATAGAGCAGCTTTTATCCAAAGCGCTTTACAATTTGTTCCTCACATTTCACCCGTTCACTCGGACATTCACACACCGACGGCGGAGGCGACCGTGCAAGGTGCCACGACCTGCTCATCGGGAGCAGTTAGGGGGTTAAGTGTCTTTGCTCAAGGACACTTTGGCACGCTTGCCCGCGGAGGAGCGGGAATCGAACCAGGAACTTCCAGATTACCAGACGACGGCTCTGCCTCCCGAGCCACTGTCGCCCCTCGTACCGTGTACATCACCGGGACGGGAGCGTTCAAACCCCAGCGTGACCTATGACCGTCTTCGGAAACAATGCAATGTGCATTTAAAGGGAGACAAATATGTATTGTATTTTTTTGTTTTTGTTTTTTGGTTTTGAGTATTTGTAAAGGTTATTTCCAAGCGTTCACTATGGTAACTCCCTCCTTATATTTCATAATAGAAAATCACTCTTTAATATAATGACGATGTTGTATGTAAGGCTGTCTTTATAAATGATGTTTTAAGAGGACCTCTGTTTCACACCCGAGAAGGAAAGGTATACTGCTAATTGTAATTTTATTCTGTAACATATTTTTTAACAGAAGAAAAAAAAAACTCAAGCTACATTTGGTAATTTACATATTTATTTTGTTATGTAAATCATATTTATAAGTGCTATTTTCACAGAGAAGTGATTCTTTGTAAATTGTAAATATATTTGCTGTTGTTTTTCTTTGTGTTGGTTGCATGTCTTTGTATCAGACCTAAAGGAAAAAGACTCATTACAGATATTTCAAGGTAAACATGTTGTCTTAGTCTTTTTTGCACACATTGCCACATTTTACACACAATATAAGAAACACTAGTAAAAGTGAAAGTCAACATCTACCCAGACCCTGAGTCGTAGTAATAACAACAATAATAATAATAATAAACTTTATTTGTATAGCACCTTTCATACAAGAATTGCAGCTCAAAGTGCTTCACAGCAGTAAAAAAAAGACAAAATTGGCAGATCAAGAGCTATGCATAAAGTGCAGACATAAAATAATTTAAATAATTAAGGCGAGACACTGCAGGTGAATAGTCAAATATACTTTTTTTGTTGATTTTGAGATTTTGTTATATTTTGCTTCCTAAACATGTCTTATATGAAACTAGTGACAATAAAACATCAATAACACACATTTAGTTGTTTATTTTACATTATTTTGCCTTATTGCATCCATAAATGTGCACATATTTAATGTGGAAGTGCCTCATTTGCATATATAAACATACATTTCAGAAAACTTGCAATATATTTTTTCTTAGTTTATATGTACATAACAAATTGGGAAAGTTTCATAGTGATATCTATTCAAATATTTTTTGCCTATTAGGGGGTACTACACTGTACTACACTGTTTGTAGCCTGTGTGTAGTTCTGTTCAGTTCAATAACATCATTATTATTATTATTCAGTTATCAGGCATGTGTTTAGGTTGTCTATTACTAATGGTTTGATTAGGTATTGTGTTTGTAAATATCTGTTTAAAAAAAAAAGTATGGCATTTTACAATACAGAACTTTGAAGGCGTTTTCCCGAAAATGAGTTTTAAGAGTTTTTCCTCATACTCTGAGCCAGAAATATCCACTTCAGTAGCACTCACATACACCAAAACTTCCAGTTCTATTCATATCTATGTTCTGAAGGTATTTACAGAAGGGTTTGTTGATATCGCATTCATACCCAGATTTATATCACATTTTATTCCTAAAAACATGGCGAAATATGGAATTTTACCATAAAAATGGACTGAATGGAGTATTTTCTGATTTGTGGAGTGATAAAAAGAGATATCCAAAATCCCCTCTGTAATAACCTTTGGCTCTAATATGTCAACAAAATGAAACTATAATTTTGAAAATGGCTTTATCCAATGTTCAGATTTCTGTCCTGGAATTATATGCAAATTAGTGCATATTTAAGTAGATCATGCCTCATTTGCATATTTAAACATACAATTTCAGAAAACTTGTAATACAAAAAAGTCTTGTCTTAATATAAGTAATCAACTGGGGAAGTTTCATTGTGATATCTATTAGTTAATTTTTTTACCCTATTCACCTGCAGTGTCTCCCCTTAAATGAGCATAAAATATATAATAATAATAATTTCACTTGCTCCCATGGTTAGAGAGTAGTTTAAAGCAGACAGTTCTGAATTACGTTACAGAACATTAGTAGAAGTGAAAGTCAACATCTCCCCAGACCCTGAGATTCAGATTATTTTATTGTCACAGCTTTTTAAAATGTACATACCTTCAGAAAAACGTGAGATGCTTGTTTTTCCCCCGACTCCTCAACCGTAGTAGATTTGTAGACATAGTACACAACGTAAATTCTGTCTATACAAACTATAAATATAAACTATAACTATAAATTAAACATAATACACAACGTATATTCTATATACACAACCTACAATACAAGTTATATGTTAGCAGCAGTGTGTGTGCTTGTGCTTGTGTGGTGTGTAAGTCACTTAACACTTGCTGCGCCATACCCGACATTTCTCGGGTTATCTCGCCAGCGGTTGAGCATGGCGAGAATTTGGACCCAGGCAAGTGAAACTCTTCTTTCGAGCAACTTGGAACGCGTCCAGCACACTTGATGCATATTTTGTGCCATTTCATGTCAGGGATGGACATCAATACTGGAAATCGCGATCAGACAATTGGAATATTAATTTTGGAATAACTCCTAGCAAAGGTAAGGACTATATGACATCAATCCTACTTTGATCCTACAATGATTTCACATCGATCGTAACGATCAACGTATGTAGTATTCAAAACGTATGCTGACGATCAGAGCATCACAAAATGACCCCCCCCCCGTTGATGCCTCCATGATGAAACATGACCTACTTGACTTAATCCTCTTTACCCCGTTGGGGGGCATAGGGTGTCCACCAGAGCTCTCCATCTCACTCTCTTCTGGGCCAGGGCCTTTGCTTCTTGCCAGCTCACTCCGATGTTCTTTAGGTCTTGGAGTGTGGAATGTCTCCAGGTGATGAAACATAATACCTATTATATACCTTTGATTTGGAAATAATATCGTGTCCACGCGAGCAACGCGAACGACTTTCGCAAAATGCACATAGCGCTCCATAACTCAGGAACTTCCAGGAATTAGCCCGGATCACTCTGAAACTATACAATATTCACCACGGGATAACACGCAAACGTATACATGAAAAAATTTACTCTTTTTCACATGTTGGACAAGAGATAGCGCAGCGGACTAAGCGCCTGCCTACCACCGCAGAGACACTGGTATCAAATCCAGCTGTCAGCGGTACCTCCGGCTTGGTCGGCCGTCCATACTAACCAATTGGCAGTGTTAGCGGGTGGGAAGCCGGTGGGGTGTGTATCCTGGTCGTTGTAAACAGCGACTCCTACAGGTCGGTCGGGGCGCCTGCTCAGCGAGGAAGGCAACTGGGGGAAGTAGTGTGAGCCTCCCACGCGTTACGCTCCCCCAGTGAGAGTCCTCGCTGTCAGGTGAAAAGAAGTGGCTGGCTGTCTCCACATGTATCGGAGGGGACATGTGATAGTATTTATCAACCCTCCCTAGACCGGCAAGTGGGGGGCAAATGCACGCAACGACCGGGAAGGGAGGGAAGGGAATTGGCATAACGACTAAATTGGGATGGGAGAAAAATACAGAAAAAGGGGTAGAAAAAGTAGATAAAAAAAGAATTAGAGGTAGGCCTAAGCATGTAGAAAACATACACACACATATACACACAAACACAATTCATACATACACACACGAGCGTGTGCACACAAACGTACACACACACACACCTTTGACTTTATTTTGTATTATTATTATAAAATTGTATTACAAGACAAACAAGCATGTAGCCTACATCTATCTACTACATAGAAGAAACCACACACAGCCTATAGTCCTTTTCAAACATGACAACAGAAACTGAGACAGTGAAATGGATAGTTTGTTACTCAAGTAAAAGCCATTCAGGAAAGATTTCCCTGCAGAGAGACATCAGATCTGAGACGTGAGTTGGTGAGTAACTGACGGTTAATTAACAGTTTATTAACACACAGTTCCTCATGAGTTCCTAGTAATCCGCCCCCCCCCCCCACCCCCTAAAGTACGTGTCACCGGCTTACTGTACATCCATGGCGATCATAAATCAAGTTCAAGTAGTACAGCGGCCTACTGTCAGAACTGCTTAAAAAAATACCTCCTGAGAATCACAACGAATTCTCATAGCAGGTTATGTAGTTTCCAACAGGAACTGTTAATCCGTTCACGCTTCCATTTCATAATACATAAAACTGCAGTAACAACAACACCCACGTACAGTATAATCATCCCTTTGGGCCTGTATGTAGTTTCTGTCTCTAACGGGAACGGGCGGCTCCTTCCCTGTCATTAAGCCGTGCTTAAATGCCACTCTCTCTCTCTCTGACGGGGCGTCTAGCCCCGGTCTCTCATGTCGTGGACCCCAGAAATACGACTCCCCAGGCCGCCTGCTCACCACCAGGCTGCCTGACACGGTCGGACATGTGGGCTCCCACCCCTCTGTGGGATGTAGACCCCCTATTTATAGACCTGGCGTGGCCCATAACCTTGGGTTCGCCACTGGGATTCGCTTAAAGAACTCTCCCCCCCTGGGCGGGCAGCTGGGCGCGTACTGACACACGGGGGAGAGAGAGAGAGAGAGAGAGAGAGGTGTGTTTGTATGTGTGTGAGAGAGAAAGAGTGGGAGATCGAATCACAGGAGAGAGAGAGAGAGATAGCGGAGCGTTTAGGGACTTCATATGGGAGACAGGGCCCTGCCGTCGAAGGATTACCCAGCCTGTGGATCATCAGCACTGGGGCACTTTGACAGACAGGACAACAGAGAGGCCCACCTGTTCGCGTCGAGGGCTATATTGTCGGAGGATTGCTCTGCATTTGGATATTGCTCGTTGAAAAAGGACTCGTTGGACAAGATATAAACCGTCGCTTTGACCTTTTCGGAGAGATACGGTGGACAAACTAGAGAGACCATCCACGAGGACAGTAAACGGGGAACAACAAACCATTTTGAGGACAAACACAGCGGTCTTTGAGTCGGTCTGGTACTGTAATCTGACATGTGACATGCTGTCATAGAAGACTGGTATTAACGCCACCTACATGAAGTGTGTTTGTGAAGAAGGAACAGGATAGATTGATTGATTAATTGATTCATTAATTGACTGCCATTACAGCCATTCCAAACACAAACAATTTAAGTTAATATGTAGCAGATCAGTATAGTTTCAGAGTACTGACCGAACAATTGTCTCAAGAGTCTAACAACTGAATAGCTCTTACCACCACACGTGAGTTGCTCCTAAAAAAGTTCCACAGTGGAGGAGCCGAATGTAACCCGATCCCCTGCCCTGCCCGCCGCGGTAATTACAAAGCACACGCAAGAAACATCCAGAGACATTTGTAATTAAGCTCCATCTATAAAAAGCGAGCGTGGGGCGAAGGGCGAGGTCTCTGTAGGAAAGGAGAGAGAGAGAGAGAGAATAGGCCACGAGGACAGAGGAAGAGGCGGCCCCCCCCCCCCGCCCCCGCCCAAAAAAAGCCGCTCACAGGCCCAAGTCCTGCGCGAGTGTGAGCGGAACGGCAGGGTTAAGCAGCGTCGCCATCATCATGGACTCCCAAGGCGGGCACTACCTCAACAAGGAGGCCGTGTTGTCTCTGCTCGGCGCCGCCCGCATGTCCCAGCTCCTGCTGGGCTGCACCGTCATGGCCCTGGTGTCCCACGACGCCGGCTACAGCGCCAGCTACGGCACCTTCTGCATGTTCGTGTGGTGCTTCTGCTTCGCCGTCACCCTGGTGGTGTTCGCGCTGGACGTCACGCGCCTCCACAGCTGCATGCCCATCTCCTGGGACAACTTCACCGTGGCCTTCGCCATGCTCGCCACGCTCATGTACGTCACCGCCTCCGTGGTCTACCCCGTGTACTTCCTGGAGATGGAGTGCCACCCGACGGAGGGCTGCGAGGCCGTAGGCTACCGCGTCGCCGTCACCGTGTGCTCCAGCGTGTGCACCTTCCCGTACGCCGCCGAGGTGTTCCTGACGCGCGCCAAGCCTGGCGCCGTGGTGGGCTACATGGCCACGGTGTCGGGCCTGCTCAAGGTGGTCCAGGCCTACGTGGCGTGCATCATCTTCGGCGCGCTGGCCAACGACGGCGAGTACACGCTGTACGTGGCGACGCAGTACTGCGTGGTGGTGTACAGCCTGTGCTTCACCCTCACGGTGGTGGTGGTGGTGCTCACGGTGTCGGGCAGGACGTCGTCGCTGCGCCTCCCCTTCGACCGCTTCGTGGTGATCTACACGTTCGCCGCCGTCATCCTGTACCTGAGCACGGCGCTGGTCTGGCCCATCTTCAGCTTCGACCGGAAGTACGGCAACAGCACCCGTCCCGAGGACTGCCCGCGGGGCCAGTGTCCGTGGGACAGCAAGCTGGTGATCGCGGTGTTCACCAACGTCAACCTGCTCCTCTACTTCGCCGACCTGATCTACTCGCAGCGGATCCGCTTCATCTCCAGCGCCACCGCCGCCGCCTGAGGGGGTCGCCGTGCCTGCGGGTCAGGTGGCGGAGCTTCCTATATAGGTGACGTAGGCGGTTGCCTAGAGCGCCACCCAGAGGGGGGGCGCCAAAAACTGCATCCAGCAAAAAGAAATCAAATAAAATATATATTATTAATATTATTTCCTTTTTTTTGCTGGCAGATATTGTTGCGCCCCCTTCTATATCGGCAACCATTATTTTTACCAATTTTTTTAAATGATCTAACATTTATTTGAGGGGGGGGCACCAGGGGTTAAGCTTGCCTAGGGCACCAAATGTGTTAGGTCCGGCCCTGCCTGTGGTCTTCTCAGAGACAGATCGAGAGACAGACAGACTGGAGGCCACGCTGGAGACACTGGCCCCCTTTCAGCTCCCCGGTAAAGACCTCGTCCCCCAAAGACTGAAGATTCTGTATATAGCCTTTACAACTCTGTGGCGTCTCTTTTGAAGATCAGTGTTAGGCCTCTGTTTCATACGGCAAAGCTGCCAGTATTAACCAGTGGTGGAAGAAGTGCACAGTTCCTTAAGTAAAAGTAGAAATAAATAAATGTGTAGATAAACGAGTAGGCCTATTCTGGTCAAAGTAAAAGTCCTCCATTCAAATTCGACTTAAGTAGAAGTAGAGTAAGTATTTGCTATTGAATGTACCTTAAGTATCTAAAGTAAACGTATGCATTCTACATGACATTTGTGTATTCCAGAGCTTGGGAGCATTCAATCCTCGAACCATTGACCTCTACATGTTGTGTTTAAAAGTGGTCTGTGGTCCACAGTTATGCTGCTTTGATTACGTCCTCTTGAAGTTTGACAGGCTTCAAATGTGAAAGCAGATCATCTTCACACATTCTTGCCATGTTTTCTATGCAAAATCCTTTTCTTCAAAGTAACTAGTAACCGATGCTTTCAGATAAATGTAGTGGAGTTAAAAAAAAAAAAAAAAAAAAAAATATTTCCTTTGAAATGTAGTGGAGTGAAAGTATAATGTTCCCTGAAATGAAAATACTCACGTAAAGTACAAGTAGCTCGGTTAAGTACTTGAGTAAAACGACTTTCCACCACTGGTATTAACCGTGACACGATGTCCGCTTGAGGCCCTGTTCCTCGGTGTAGCCTGCCAGGGAGAGAGCGCCTGTTCCTCGGTGTAACCTGCCAGGGAGAGAGCGCCTGCCAGCTGGACACCGTGAGCTGATCTCAGAGCAGCTTTGCCCACAGAGGACGCTGGAAAAGATGCCCGTCTCAGCGCCAAATGCACATGTCATCATCTCTGCATCAGCAAACTCAGACAGCCAGGACAGATTTATTCGTAGGCTCATGTTTCAAATATCTGACCCGTGTTTTTTTTTTTTTATCGAAGATAGACTTGTTTAAAGTGCTCTTATAAATCAAAACCAACAAATTCAAGGCTATTCGAATGATGAACCGGTTTTGAAAGTATTACCTGTGATGTATATTATATCACAGGCCTACAGCATGCACTGAATATCTTTGTAGAAGGAATAAGTGAAATGCTTTGTATTTTATTTAAAATAACAACTGCTATTTATAGAAATGTCTTCCATTATCATTATTATGGTATTAGCATTTGGATCTGGCTGTCGGACTGTTTCTTCTCTAATTCAGATTCAGATTCAGATTATTTTATTGTCACAGCCTTTTTTTTTTTTTTAAGCTTTACTTCTTCCATTAATTTACCATTTTATCCTATTTCAGTCATACAGTATGTCATCTTTTAACATTTAGGGCTATTCACCTTTCCAGTTGAATAATAGTTTTTTGATATCGAAGTGAATTTTCTAACACTAACATTGTGAAAATAACGTCAAACCGATTCATGATTTGTGATTAAATGTAATCTCTCAACGCACTCTCATGTTGTCCGAGTTGCTTAATAAACATGTTGCGTGTTCCGTGCTTCTCTCAATGTCTGCATGTGTTAGGTTTTGTGTTAAAGGAACACGTCAACATTTTGGTAAATTAGCGTATCGTCTTCTCCAGAGAGAGACGAGAAGATAGATACCAGTTTCCTCTCTGTGCGTTCAGTAGAAAGCTATCTGGCTGCACGTTAGCCTAGCTTAGCACAACGAATGGAAGCGGACAGTGCCGGAAAGCCTTCGGGAGAGGTGTTAGTTGGACAATGCCTAGCCTAACCGGCCATGTCCGCTTCCATTCATTGTGCTAAGCTAGGCTAACGTGCAGCCAGATAGATTTCGACTGAACGCACAGAGAGGAAACTGGTATCTATCTTCTTGTCTCTCTCTGGAGAAGACAGTAAGCTAATTTCCCAAAATGTTGGCGTATTCCTTTAAGTTGTTGTCAAGTTTTGTTTTATTTGTCACATGTACATTACAGTGAAATGCTTGGTTCTGTATTGTGAGATCGTGCATGATACAGTAAAAAGTTAAAAGAATAAAGACAGAACAGCGGCTGGGTGGCGCAGCGGACATTGCGCTCGTCACCAACGCAAGAGACACCGGGTTCGCCTCCGGCTGTCGGCGTTGCCTCGGGCTTGGGCCGGCCGTCATACTAACTCAATTGGCAGAGTTAGCGGGTGGGAAGTCGATGGGTGGTAATCTGGACGTTGTGGACAGCGACTCCTACAGGTCGGTTGGGGGACGCCTGCACAGCAGAGACAGGAAATGGCGGGGGTAGTGTGAGCCTCCCACACGTTACACCTCGCCAATGAGAGTCCGCGCTGGCAGGTGAAAAGATGTGACAGGCTGCCTCCTCGTGTATCGGAGGGGACACGTGATGCAAGGCTTCTATCCTCCCTACAACCGTCCAGTGTGGGGCATATGCGAGCAACGTTCAAGACAGGGGAGGGGAGGATTGGCACAGTGGAATTGGGATGGGAGAAAAATTGAAAAAAATTGGATAAAAAAGGGGATAAAAAAAAGAATAGAGACAGAACACTACAAAATATACAATATACAAACTAAAGTATAACCTAAAGTACAAAGTTAAGTACAAAATGCAAACAATAAAGTACAAATGTGCTATACAAATAAAGTTATTATTAAATGCAAGATTTTTTTTAAATGCTGAAATGCAAGAATGAGGTAGGGATGTCGTTAAGTATGAATGTGAACCTTTATTTATAGCCTATATGAGAAAGGATTCAGGCTGCTGTCACAACAAACAGCTGGTGGAAGCTTGTAGTGTTGACAGGGTTTAACTGGGCCTGTACAGGTGCAGATCAGGCCTGCGGTAATGAGCGCAGTGACTAAAATGACTGCCTTCATTGTTTACAAACAAGAAAACATGCAGGTTTATGGAATATATAATTACGCACAAGTCCACTGTCCAAGAGTTTCTGGTAATGTGGAGTTGGAAGCCACAGTTGAGTTGACATCTACAACCATTGTTTGGGTGGATTCTCTTTCTTCAAAAGCTTACATATCAGTGTGATACAAATGAAAATACACACAAATGAGGCACTCTGATGATGGTAAAAATGGTAAATGGTGCATTTATATAGCAGCTTTTATCCAAAGCGCTTTGCATTTTGTTCCTCACATTTTACCCATTCACTCACACATTCACACACCGACGGCGGAGGCGACCATGCAAGGTGCCAACCTGCTCATCGGGAGCAATTAGGGGTTATGTGTCTCGCTCTAGAACACTTCGACGCGCTGCCCCTCCAATCTTTCGCCGTCGACTAAAGACGCACTTCTTCAACCATTATCTGCAATAATAATAAAAAAAGATAATAAAAAAAAAAAGATATCTAACCCTAACTAACCTTACTGTCATGCACTTGTCCTAATAAACTAACCTACACTGTAGCACGCAACACTTTGATGAACATTGTTACTCAGCTGATAGAGTTGTACCCTTCCTGATGACTTGTCATACAGAACTTGTAAGTCGCTTTGGATAAAAGCGTTCAGCTAAATGACTAAATGTAAATGTAAACATGTTTTTAAGAATCCCGTCTAAATCTTCTAATCTAATGTTAATTATTTATTTCCCAGCACCTCTTTCTTCTCTTGTATTTAACAAAACAACGTGGTTTTTGGTGGGTGTAGCTCACACCAAGTTTTTAATGAACTATTTCCTTCCATGTCTGGCTACGCCACACCCAAGAGCAAGACATCTTTTATAAACTGGGCAGTACAATAGGTAGGCAGTGTTCCTGTCTCAAACAAACCACCGCTAATTGATTAAACAAAGCCAATTCAGTGCTTGTGTCCCTCTTATGGCACCACAGCAAGCAATAATTCTGAACAGCATGTTTAGGTAAATATGAAGACTTAAAATAATTTCCCCACCATTGGTTTTGATAGTTTATCAGTGAGCTGGATACAATCCTACCTGGAGGGGAGGGAACAGATGGTGGAAGTAAACGGTACCCTATCCCCCCCCCTCACAGTGAGCTGTGGTGTTCCACAAGGAAGCATACTAGGACCGCTACTATTCCTAATTTATGCAAATGACATGTCGTCAGCTTGTGACTGCAACTTGTTCCTGTTTGTGGACGACTCAGCCCTGCTGGTCTCTGACAAGAACAAGTTACAGGTTGAAAAAGCCCTCAGCTCGGAACTAGGCAAAATCTGCATATGGCTCGCCGACAACAAACTATCATTACACATGGGCAAAACAGAGTCCATTCTCTTCGGTTCAAATAACAAACTCAGCAAGACCGACGGCTTCTCGGTTACAGTGGGTGACAATATTATCACAAGGAAAGATGAAATTACCTACCTGGGTTCCATCCTAGAGGCTAATCTTTCCTGTGACAAAATGGCATCCAATGTAATAAAAAAAGTCAACCAACGAACGCGATTCTTGTACCGGATCTCCTCTCTGGTAAACAAGAATACCCTGAAGACTCTAGCAGGAGCACTCATTCAAGGGTACTACGACTATGCTTGCACCTCATGGTACCAAAGCACCTCAAAGGCACTAAAAAACAAATTACAAACATCTCAAAACAAGCTAGTCAGACTACTACTTGACCTGACTCCTAGAACCCACCTCACCCCTGCCCACTTTGACAACCTAGGATGGCTTAGAGTAGACGACAGAGTACAGCAACTTGCAATGGGCCTGGTCTACAAGATACACTACGCGACCAAGGTACCCATGTACATGTCAAAATACTTCCCAAAGGTCAGTGAATACCACGATCACAACACCAGAGGGAGCTCCACAAATCATGTAAAACCCAGATTCGGCTCAAACAAGGGACTAAACACGTTTCGCAATTATGCCACATCAATGTGGAACGCCCTACCTAAAGCTGTAAAGGAATGTGAATCACTACCCACCTTCAAAAACACTCTCAAAAAACACCTACGTGAGACTGCAATTCGAAACTGGCCCCAACAAATGTCCTAACCTAGTTGTACAGTAAATGACCAAGTAAGGCTTTGTCAATATTCCAATGTACAGTGTAAAATGTGTGTGTGTCCCCTTCCCAACCCCCCCCCCCCACCTCCAATGTACAGCCCTCACCCAACCCACCCAACCCCACCCCACCCAACCAACCTCCTCCAATGTACAGTTTCTATGCCAAATGTATATACACTCCTTTTCTGGACACTTTTGTATCACAAACAGTACTGTATTTGCAAATCTGATATGTCATAAATGTATAGATGTAGCAGTACTGTCTATCTGTATGTCATGTATGTCATATATGTTATGATTAATTGAAAATGGGGGACCCTGATGTAAACAAGACGAAAGTCTTTCTCTGGTCTGCATCCCCTTAACAATTGTATGTATTGAGCTGTACTGTACTGTACCCATTCTGCAATCTGTTAATAAACTTTTCAATCAATCAATTCAATCAATCAATAAATAACATCTCAGACAAACATATCCATACAAAGACTAACCCTAACCCTAAAATAACACCTCAGACTGACATATCCTCAGTTTATTTTATTTGGTGGTAGTTTCAGTTTTACATGGTAACACTTTTGCACTTAAATTAATCCAATTCAAACCATGATACTAATGGTAATACTATTTTTTTGTCACTAATGCGATGGACGTATCATGACACTTTCTTAAATGTATCATGCTCTGGCCAGTAGATGGCGGTACTGGGACACTCTGTAACTGTAAGGTGCTCCCATAGTCGAGCGGACTGTACACGGAGCAGACTTTGATAACGTACCAACTTGAACTTACCATAAATATGTTACACAGATAACGCAACAGCTTTTTCTGTATAATGTAATAACTTAATAAATATCACTGTATGTTTTTTTTCCATTCAAAAAATCTAAAAAAAGAAGTGTCACATTTTCCAACATGTTCTGCAGACAGACGACGCTCAGACCTGTGTATCATAGTGTACTGTGTCTCACTGTAGATAGAGAGACCTGCATGTGTATCACTGAAAAAACGGGAAAGAGCAGGTATTTGAATTTACATCAATACAGTTAGTGCATGCAACAAATTCATTTATAATCCTTTTGTGATCATGTTTTAAGTAAACTTCCGTTGTTTATGGAGAATGTTGAATTTACTGGTTTCTCTCGCGTTGATTGAATTCTGAGATCAGTTGAGTTGAGTTGGGTCACCATCAACCGGAAATAGTATTCGACCGCCAGAAAGTGTGACAGACTCGGACTTGAGAGAAGAAAGAAGTCGTCCCGAATTGAAAGTATCAATGCTGAATTCAAGAGAATCATCACCACCATGCCACTTCAGTCCAAGTTCCTGTCTCAGCTTGATCTCCACTCTGACAACCTGACGAAGCTGTTCCAAAAGAGGGGAGGACAGCTAGGGGAAAAGCTCAAAAGACAAATGGCACAAATGGCTGACGTAAGTGCTAACTGGTCCCACTGTCATGAAAAACCTGTAAAGTTATGAATTTTGCCTGTTTTGGGGGAATTAAGATTTTATTTTATCGAGGAAAGGCTATGGAACTGAATTTTTTTTGTTACCACAAATTATTGGTAAAGAGGGCAATCAAATTGTACAGGAGGCCATGAGTGCTTTTATTTTTCCTCTTTTTCCTTCCACTATTTGTGCATCTTTTTGTCTCAGTTTGAACCTTTCCTCTAAAATGAGGTATAGTACCGCTTTCAAACCTCTAGTGCCGCGTTACTTTTTCAATACTGGTATACCGTGCAACACTACAGGCTTGTGCCATCGTAGGGATCCTGCTGTTATATTCTCAGAGAAATATGTAGTCATATAACAGTTTGAAACAATAGTTGACTTTAAAATAAAGCACAATGGCGGAATTAAGACACTAATCAAGAAATGTTCCTTTCAGTGTGATGACGTGGATGCTGGACGAGAGTGTATCCTGAAGGGACTGTGTATCTACATGGGTGAAGATCCAGAAAGCCTTGTGCGAGAATATGTGGTATGTACATGAATCAGTGCTTATTTCTTTTCTCATTGGGGCTTGTAGTCCATGCAGAGTAAAGTCTGACCCATGACTAATTGTAACAGAAAGTATCTTCACTTTTATGTTTATCTTGATGCCACTGTCAGTTTGTGTCAGGGCTGAGACATAATAAGGTGTTAGCCCTTGTTTACCCTTTGTCTGTTTTCTACAGGGCATGGATGAAGATGTCATCAACAAGGCCATCGAAGACACCACTGTTGGGATTTATGTTCTTAAAGATCATGCTTCAAGTGACGAACCAGAGGACATAGGAATTGTCCTCGAAGGCATTAAGATATTGGAAGGTCTGGATAATGGAGCATTAGCTGTTACAATGCTGTTCGGACTGATGTATGCCTTAAACCTCAGCTCCGCTACACCTTTGAGTTAGTCCAAAAGATTTTCATGGAACTGGATGGAGGTAAACTTTCAAACAAGGCACTCGCTCTAAAAAAAACAGGCTCTTTCACTGAAAGCACGTTGAAAATGTTGTTAATCTTAATTGGCTAAAAACTTCCAGACAGACATACAGTGACTGACAAATGTGTCAGACAGTAACTGACTGACAGAGACAAACAGTGAGTGAGTAATAGACATAGTGACAGACAGACCGTGAGTGACAGACAGTGACAGACTGCAGCGATGGTGACAGAGAGACAGTCACACTCACAGACAGAGAGACAGACAGTCACAGACAGTGGCGGTGACCGACAGAGACAGACAGTCAGAGACAGACAGTCACAGACAGTGACGGTGACCGACGGAGAGAAACAAACTGAGACAGACAGACAGTGATAGACATTGGGCCCACTTGTTCTATGCGCCGGTGTGCGCCGCCGAGGCATCGGCAGGGTGGAGTTTGCTATCAAATCAATGTAAAATAAGCTCCGCCTGTGCCCCGGCGGCGTATGCCGGTGCATAGAACAAGTGGGCCCAGTGAGTCACAGACAGACAGAGACAGTGATAGACAGTGACAGTCACAGACGGTGACAGACAGACAGTGATAGACAGTGACAGTCACAGACAGACAGACAGACAGACAGACAGACAGACAGACAGACAGACAGACAGACAGACAGACAGACAGACAGACAGACAGACAGACAGACAGACAGACAGACAGACAGAGACAGACAAACAGACAGTGACAAACAGTGATAGTGACGGTGACAAACAGTGAGAGACAGACCGACAGTGACAGTGATAGACAGTGAGTCACGGACAGACAGACAGAGAAGACAGTGACACAGAGATAGACTGACATATAAACATCCAGAAACACGCATATATTTCTTTCATCCATTTCTTTATCATTTAAGTTATCTTACACCAGATGTATAATGTATCAACAGTAGTTTTTGTCCCTTATTTTCATTTGTTTGTGGTAACAGTTCACAGTATTTTGTATTTACCTTTTAAATCTACAGTGAGCATATGCACTGTATAGAGAACCACTGCTGTAAATGCAGGGTTTACTGTTTACTTGTTGTTCAAGTAAGTTCAAGTTACTTGTTGTATTTTGTATTTCTCTTTTGAAATCTACAGTGAGCAGTTTGTAATGGGCGATCCACTGCTGTTGATGCAGGGTTTACTGTGTCCAGTTTTAGCCTATTCTTAAAAAAGATAAAAATTATTTGTTTGTGAACAAGTCAATTTATTTTGTATTTGCCTTTTTAAATCTACAGTATACAATATATTTGAATAGAGTTAACTTGAACAAATCAAGTTCGATTTACATTAAGAAATCAAGTTGGAGTGAGTGTTGAAAATCAAGTACCCTGAACATCATTAAAGTACTTTAACATTACACAATTAAATTGTGTTTACTGTAACTGACAAATATGTTGAATCAACATGTTTATTTTAAGCAATCTTAATGTGAATGAAATATGTTGGGTTCACAAGCAATAAGTAAGTGAGGAGAACGAGGAAAGGTATGTCAGTTGGACATATTCTGATCATGTGGAACCAATGTACACATTAAAATCAAGTAAATCCAACAAACTCTTTTTTTCCTATAGTGACAATAAAGTACAATCTAATCTAATCAGAGGTGGCTGGGTGGCGCAGCGGAGATTGTGCTCGTCACCAATGCAAGAGACTCCGGTCTCGAATCCAGGTATCATCTTGTCTAACTCCAGGGAAGATGTTAAATAAGCTAATTTCCCAAAATGTTGGAGTTTTCCTTTATGGTTCTTAGATGGTTCTCCTCCTCCTCCTCCTCCATCTCCTCCTCCTCTTCCTCCTCTTCCTCCTCTCAATCCTCCTCCATCTCCTCCTCCTCCTCCTCTCCCTCCTCCATCTCCTCCTCCTCCTATTCCTCCTCCTCCTCCTCTCCCTCCTCCTCCATCTCCTCCTCCTCCTCTCCCTCCTCCTCCATCTCCTCCTCCTCCATCTCCTCCTGCTGTTACTCCTCCTCCTCCTCATCTCCCTCCTCCTCCTCTCCCTCCTCTTCCATCTCCTCCTCCATCTCCTCCTGCTGCTACTCCTCCTATCCCTCCTCCGCCCTCCTCCTCCTCTCCCTCCTCCTCCTCCTCTCCCTCCTCCTCCTCCTCTCCCTCCTCCTCCTCCTCCTCCTCTCCCTCCTCCTCCCCCTCTCCCCCCTCCTCCTCCTCTCCCTCCTCCTCCTCCTGACGCTGAGGATGAGTGTCTGCTGCTGTCTCTCAATACAGGGCTGCTGTCTCTCATACGGGTTGTAGTCCTGGCTGCTGTCTCTCACTACAGGGTTGTAGTCCTGGCTGCTGTCTGTCATACGGGTTGTAGTCCTGGCTGCTGTCTCTCACTACAGGGTTGTAGTCCTGGCTGCTGTCTCTCATACAGGGTTGTAGTCCTGGCTGCTGTCTCTCATACAGGGTTGTAGTCCTGGCTGCTGTCTCTCACTACAGGGTTGTAGTCCTGGCTGCTGTCTCTCACTACAGGGTTGTAGTCCTGGCTGCTGTCTCTCATACAGGGTTGTAGTCCTGGCTGCTGTCTCTCATACAGGGTTGTAGTCCTGGCTGCTGTCTCTCACTACAGGGTTGTAGTCCTGGCTGCTGTCTCTCACTACAGGGCTGTACAGGTCTCTCCTTCTTTCTTTCCCTTTTCTTCTGTATGGAGTAAAGCAATACACACAATTTACATAATTGAAATTGTTAAAGGCAAGACACATAAAGACTTCATTTCAAGATGTGATCTATGTGGTAAAGTATAGCCTCTACTAACACCCAGCAAGCTTTTTATCTGAATTCACATGATTGATATAATTTAGCTTGTTGCTTCAACATAATGACACCACATGCAATTATTTCCTCCAGTGTTCTAAAGTTCTGTTCTGTGATGTCATCATTATTATTTATTTATTTTTAATTATATATCATTATTATAGTCAACCCATAGCATGTACAACAGTGTTGTATATAGCATATACATAATACATTATTTATTTATTAAATATTAAGTTTTGAAAAAAAAAAGATTTTACAACTGAGGTAGGTACATTTATATATATATATATATATGCGGTAAGTATATACATATATAATGTCAAGCCTGGACTGGCCATTGGGAGCACCGGGAGTTTTCGTAGATACAAAAAAAATATATATATATATATTATACAAAAAAAAGATTTTGCCCCGCTGTACAGTCCCCTCCCCATCATATGTATATACTCTGTCAGGATCTATGAGTAACAGTACTGTATATTTGAATACCGTATATGTCACAAATGTATCAGTACTAAATACCTATATGTCCCTATCCTATGCCATAAACGTCATGTATGTTGAGTATGTCATAAATGTCAATATGAATTGAAAATGGAGGACCCTGATGTAAACAAGACAAACGTCTTTCTCTGGTCTGCATCCCCTTAACAATTGTGTGTATTGAGCCGTACTGTATTGTACCCATTAAGTTTTCATTCATTCATTCATTCATTCATTCATTCATTCATTCATTCAGGCCACTGAATTGAATTGTAGTTAACCTACATTCCCTGACCACGCCCACCTGATGCAACTGGCTCTGCAGTTTCACACGACCAGCTGGCCCGCCTTAAAGGGAATACTGCCGCCGTGATTGGTCACAGAACCTATGCGTGGCATCGAATCGGCCAAGTCATTGGCTTTGAGACTTGTCACTCTGACTAACCAGGTACAGCCAGCAGCGTGTAGGTCGGCGGAAACAACAAGGACACGTTGGCACCGAGCTATTTGGTTGACAGATTCAACGGTGTCCTTCTGTTTAGCGGCGCCGGCTACTTTAGTAACATATAATAATAATAATCACAAAACACAGGATCTTCGCGACGTTCGTAAGTTTACTTCACTTGCTGTTGTTTTATTGGTTATTATTAACCATGCTCGCTCTAGACATTGACAACCAGGAAGTAGACTCATTTAGAGTTGACTTTCTTACTGATCATCTGCTGCACAATGATTTATTTATGTACTGCTTTTACACTCATAGCGCCATAGCCTTGTTTGATGTTGTAAAATACCTATCCTCACCTGTCTACTTCTTACCTAGATGTAGCAGTACTGTCTTATCTGTATGTCATATAATTTATGATGAATTGAAAATGGGGGACCCTGATGTAAACGAGACGAAAGTCTTTCTCTGGTCTTGCATCCCCTTAACAATTGTTGTACTGTATTGTACCCATTCTGCAATCTGTTAATAAAATGTTCAATCAATCAAACGTGCACCTTATATCTATATCTGTACATATCCTACTCTTACTAGTTACGCTGCTGGTCAGTAGTAGTCATACTGTCTATTTATATCCTACAACTCTGTATACATCTGACTAGCACTACACTCAGTAGGTAGTACTAATTTGTATATTTTATACCCAGTTTAACCACCTGTACATTGTATATTACTGTTGCACTTTACTGCTACATTTGCACTCTGGTTGGATGCCAAACTTCTTTTCGTTGTGCTGTATAATGACAAACAATACATTTGAATCGAATCGAATCTAAAAGTGACCATCTTCGTTACTTAGATTAGATTAAAATGTATTGTCGTTAGATTAAAATGTATTGTCATCATACAGCACAAGTACAGTACAGCGAAAATAGGGTTGGCATCCAACCAGAGTGCAAATGTAACAGTAAAGTGCAACAGTACTAATATACAATGTACTGGTCATTAAACTGGGTATGAATTAGTACTACTGAGTAATGCTGCTAATCAGATGTCATGTATGTACTACAGAGTTGTAGTATTAATATCTACAGTGATACAGGTATAAAGACACTATGGTAGTAAGTCATACTGGCCAGCAGTGTAACTAGTAAGAGTAGGTAAGGGATATGTACAGATAATAATAATAATAATAATAATAATTTAGGACCTGCTCCGAGGTCATCATTTGGCACACATGCGAACCATGCATACAATGCGTATCTGCGATTAACCCATCCCGTCGTATAGATATAGTATCACTATCTAGTCTACAGATTAAAAAAAAAATGATTATATGCATGTATGTACAGGCAGATGTATGTGTGTGTGTGTACACACACAGTAAGAATAAATATATCTATGCAGTATATACAGCATTTGTACATGCTATCATACAGAGTTATATACAGTATACTTGAGCTGTTTTCGATGTATTTGTGTATTTGACAGGGAGGATGAGTGTGGGCTTCATAGGGGCGGGGCAGTTGGCCCACGCTCTGGTGAGGGGCTTCACGGCTTCAGGTTGTTTTCATTCCTTCTCTAACTCGTTTTGTGTTTAACATCAATATCACCGTCCTACAATCGTGTGCGTTTTTTTCTGATTCCAATCAATCGTTCATTAATCTGATTTGTGATTTATCTGCACGTCTTCCTGCTGAAGGCGTGATCGCCACCCACAGAATCATCGCCAGCTCCCCAGACACGGACCTCCCCACAGTAGCCGAACTGCGGGTGAGTAGAGTGAAGTACTGTGGAGAGGGTAGAGAGTAGAGCCATATGAAATCCGTTTTATTTTTTTCCAAATTCCATTTTATTTTTTTCCAAATTCCGTTTTTTCCGTTTTAATATTTCAGAATTCTGTATTTTGCTTTGTACGCTCATTTTACCATCAGAAATAGTGTCTAATAAGTGGGAATGAATAATGTCCACAATTTAATAAGATATAACAGTCCATTTAATAGGGCTGTCTTAAATACTCCGAAGCTTCGTTCGATGGGCATGGGATTCGAATATGAAAATAAAATGTGTTTATTAAAAAATATAAAAATATAAATGATATATATATATTTTTTTGCTAAATCAACTCTGCCTCTCTTTGTTAAAGGATAACTCCACTTTTTTTTTTTTAAATTAGCTTATTTAACATCTTCCCTGGAGTTAGACAAGAAGATGCATACCTTTTTTGTCTCTGTGCGTGCATTTTAGCTTTGGGAATAGACGCTCCTTTAGCATAGCTTAGCTTCATCACTGGAAGTGGGGGAGGACAGTAGCCTTACAGTGCCTTACAGTGTATTGCAAGGTCTGACATTGACCAAACTTGATATGCATGACCTTGGTGGGCTCTAGGTCAACTCCTGAAAAGGGGGTCAATGTCAGACCTTGCAATCAAAAGTTAGGGGCGCACTGAAATTATGGCAAGGGTTATTAGCCCCCTAACTTTTGATTGCAAAGTCTGACATTGACCCCCTTTTCAGGAGTTGACCTAGGAGTTGACCTTACAACAAGCAATGCTGTTTGTTATTTAAGATGAGGTCGGACTCGGCACTGACAGATTTGTGTTCATTGTGCTGCTTTTATAAAGCCTCAAATGACGGCTTACAATATTTCATGAAAGCAAAGTGTTTTGTTTGTCTAAGATTTAAAAAGGTTTAAACTTTACAGCACTGACAAAGTTGAACAAAGTGCTGTACAAGTCCCACAACATAAAAAAAAAAGAAAAAAAAAAGAATTTACAGTTGATTCCATTTTTATTGCTCAATTCCGCGATTCCGTGATCGCGGATTTCATATGGCTCTAGTAGAGAGCAAGTCACTACTGACGCTGCACTGCCCACACTAAACATGTCACTACTACTGACGCTGCACTGCCCACACTAAACATGTCACTACTACTGACGCTGCACTGCCCACACTAAACATGTCACTACTACTGACGCTGCACTGCCCACACTAAACATGTCACTACTACTGACGCTGCACTGCCCACACTAAACATGTCACTACTACTGACGCTGCACTGCCCACACTAAACATGTCACTACTACTGATGCTGCACTGCCCACACTAAACATGTCACTACTACTGACGCTGCACTGCCCACACTAAACATGTCACAGTACTACTGACGCTGCACTGCCCACACTAAACATGTCACTACTACTGACGCTGCACTGCCCACACTAAACATGTCACAGTACTACTGACGCTGCACTGCCCACACTAAACATGTCACTACTACTGACGCTGCACTGCCCACACTAAACATGTCACTACTACTGACGCTGCACTGCCCACACTAAACATGTCACCACTACTGACGCTGCACTGCCCACACTAAACATGTCACAGTACTACTGACGCTGCACTGCCCACACTAAACATGTCACAGTACTACTGACGCTGCACTGCCCACACTAAACATGTCACTACTGACGCTGCACTGCCCACACTAAACATGTCACTACTACTGACGCTGCACTGCCCACACTAAACATGTCACTACTACTGACGCTGCACTGCCCACACTAAACATGTCACTACTACTGACGCTGCACTGCCCACACTAAACATGTCACTACTACTGACGCTGCACTGCCCACACTAAACATGTCACTACTACTGACGCTGCACTGCCCACACTAAACATGTCACTACTACTGACGCTGCACTGCCCACACTAAACATGTCACTACTACTGACGCTGCACTGCCCACACTAAACATGTCACTACTACTGACGCTGCACTGCCCACACTAAACATGTCACTACTGAAGCTGCACTGCCCACACTAAACATGTCACTACTACTGACGCTGCACTGCCCACACTAAACATGTCACTACTACTGAAGCTGCACTGCCCACACTAAACATGTCGCTACTACTGACGCTGCACTGCCCACACTAAACATGTCACTACTACTGACGCTGCACTGCCCACACTAAACATGTCACAGTACTACTGACGCTGCACTGCCCACACTAAACATGTCACTACTACTGACGCTGCACTGCCCACACTAAACATGTCACTACTACTGACGCTGCACTGCCCACACTAAACATGTCACCACTACTGACGCTGCACTGCCCACACTAAACATGTCACAGTACTACTGACGCTGCACTGCCCACACTAAACATGTCACTACTACTGACGCTGCACTGCCCACACTAAACATGTCACTACTGACGCTGCACTGCCCACACTAAACATGTCACTACTACTGACGCTGCACTGCCCACACTAAACATGTCACCACTACTGACGCTGCACTGCCCACACTAAACATGTCACTACTACTGACGCTGCACTGCCCACACTAAACATGTCACCACTACTGACGCTGCACTGCCCACACTAAACATGTCACTACTACTGACGCTGCACTGCCCACACTAAACATGTCACCACTACTGACGCTGCACTGCCCACACTAAACATGTCACTACTACTGACGCTGCACTGCCCACACTAAACATGTCACCACTACTGACGCTGCACTGCCCACACTAAACATGTCACTACTACTGACGCTGCACTGCCCACACTAAACATGTCACCACTACTGACGCTGCACTGCCCACACTAAACATGTCACAGTACTACTGACGCTGCACTGCCCACACTAAACATGTCACAGTACTACTGACGCTGCACTGCCCACACTAAACATGTCACTACTGACGCTGCACTGCCCACACTAAACATGTCACTACTACTGACGCTGCACTGCCCACACTAAACATGTCACTACTACTGACGCTGCACTGCCCACACTAAACATGTCACTACTACTGACGCTGCACTGCCCACACTAAACATGTCACTACTACTGACGCTGCACTGCCCACACTAAACATGTCACTACTACTGACGCTGCACTGCCCACACTAAACATGTCACTACTACTGACGCTGCACTGCCCACACTAAACATGTCACTACTACTGACGCTGCACTGCCCACACTAAACATGTCACTACTACTGACGCTGCACTGCCCACACTAAACATGTCACTACTACTGACGCTGCACTGCCCACACTAAACATGTCACTACTGAAGCTGCACTGCCCACACTAAACATGTCACTACTACTGACGCTGCACTGCCCACACTAAACATGTCACTACTACTGAAGCTGCACTGCCCACACTAAACATGTCGCTACTACTGACGCTGCACTGCCCACACTAAACATGTCACTACTACTGACGCTGCACTGCCCACACTAAACATGTCACAGTACTACTGACGCTGCACTGCCCACACTAAACATGTCACTACTACTGACGCTGCACTGCCCACACTAAACATGTCACTACTACTGACGCTGCACTGCCCACACTAAACATGTCACCACTACTGACGCTGCACTGCCCACACTAAACATGTCACAGTACTACTGACGCTGCACTGCCCACACTAAACATGTCACTACTACTGACGCTGCACTGCCCACACTAAACATGTCACTACTGACGCTGCACTGCCCACACTAAACATGTCACTACTACTGACGCTGCACTGCCCACACTAAACATGTCACCACTACTGACGCTGCACTGCCCACACTAAACATGTCACTACTACTGACGCTGCACTGCCCACACTAAACATGTCACCACTACTGACGCTGCACTGCCCACACTAAACATGTCACTACTACTGACCATAGATATAGAACACTAGATAGCTTAAGGCGGAGTCACCAGTGTCACTGAACCGCCGCCATCTTGCTCCAGTTAGCCTTGAGTGAGAGTGAGTGAGCTGCACAGACAAAAATACTCATAACTCGCTGAAATATTGACGGATTTACAAACGGGTTGGTTTGCTATAAACATCAAAGATGTAGTTATGATACTGCATACTTATAAAAAAAAATGTAAAGATGTTTTTTTTTTTACAAACCGCTTGAATCATAGCCACGTTAATAATGCTTGTAATAAACCAAACCGTTTGTAAATCCGTCAATATTTCAGCGAGTTATGAGTATTTTTGTCTGTGCAGCTCACTCACTCTCACTCAAGGCTAACTGGAGCAAGATGGCGGCGGTTCAGTGACGTCGCTCTCCATTGGCCGGCAGCGCGGGCAAGCTATCTAGTGTTCTATATATATCTATGGCACTGCCCACACTAAACATGTCACTACTACTGACGCTGCACTGCCCACACTAAACATGTCACTACTGACGCTGCACTGCCCACACTAAACATGTCACTACTACTGACGCTGCACTGCCCACACTAAACATGTCACTACTACTGACGCTGCACTGCCCACACTAAACATGTCACTACTACTGACGCTGCACTGCCCACACTAAACATGTCACTACTACTGACGCTGCACTGCCCACACTAAACATGTCACTACTACTGACGCTGCACTGCCCACACTAAACATGTCACTACTACTGACGCTGCACTGCCCACACTAAACATGTCACTACTACTGACGCTGCACTGCCCACACTAAACATGTCACTACTACTGACGCTGCACTGCCCACACTAAACATGTCACTACTACTGACGCTGCACTGCCCACACTAAACATGTCACTACTACTGACGCTGCACTGCCCACACTAAACATGTCACCACTACTACTGACGCTGCACTGCCCACACTAAACATGTCACTACTACTGACGCTGCACTGCCCACACTAAACATGTCACTACTACTGACGCTGCACTGCCCACACTAAACATGTCACTACTACTGACGCTGCACTGCCCACACTAAACATGTCACTACTACTGACGCTGCACTGCCCACACTAAACATGTCACTACTACTGACGCTGCACTGCCCACACTAAACATGTCACTACTACTGACGCTGCACTGCCCACACTAAACATGTCACTACTACTGACGCTGCACTGCCCACACTAAACATGTCACTACTACTGACGCTGCACTGCCCACACTAAACATGTCACTACTACTGACGCTGCACTGCCCACACTAAACATGTCACTACTACTGACGCTGCACTGCCCACACTAAACATGTCACTACTACTGATGCTGCACTGCCCACACTAAACATGTCACTACTACTGATGCTGCACGGCCCACACTAAAGAGGTGTTTTTGGCCAACCGCTAGGTAGGGCTGGGCGATATGGAAAAAAATCATATCGTGATAACGATATGATAATGTTATCATATTTCTCGATATCGATAATTATCGAATTGTTCTAAGTATTTAAAAAAAATGTGTTTTTTTTTTTTCTTGTTTTTTTAACAACAGATGTATGTTTATTTTGCAGCAATTCTTTGTCATTGCCGCCATCTTTAGTGTTACATCCCCTCACACTCCAGTTCTCAGGCTGCAGCTGGTTTAAAAGCTAAAGTAAACCGGCTTCTCTGCTGGCTGTGGCTCCAGAGGAGTTGAACAGTTCTGGCTCTGCTAGTTTATTTTTGATCTTTTGGCGCTTTTTTGGTGGACAAACCACTGCACATGTGCACCGTGACTCGTGACTGGAGTCTAGTTCTGCTAGCACACATAGCCTACTGTGTACAGACGGTTTCAAAATGTATTTTAAATTAGAAAGCAAACAAAATAAATGGAAAAGAGAAAAATAAATCTCAATTTGGTCAGTATTGTCATTTGGACAAGCAAAGCCATTACTTTAAGTTGCAGGCAAGAAAGACAAGTCTGTCCACCACCTCTGGTTTTAAAACTGCCCTGTTGCAGGTCACAAAAAAAATAAAAAAGATTTTTCGATTTTTTTTTTTAATTTCGATATTCGATATCGATTATTAAAATATATCGCGACATTTATCGTTATATCGCCGAGCCCTACCGCTAGGCTAGCCGGTCCATATCCGCTTCCATTTTCCTGTGCTAAGCTAGGCTAGCATGCAGCCAGATAGCTTTCTATTGAACGCACAACAGAGAGGAAATCTGTGTCTTATCTTCTTGTGTCCAAGGTTAGTTTTATCACATATATAAAGTACATGTACATTACAGTGAAATGCTTGGTTCCGTATGAGCCCCGGTGAATGTGCGTCATACAGTAAAAAAGTTAAAAGAAGAGTAAAGTCCCAACACTATACAAATATACAAACTAAAGTAAAAATGCAGACGAGGTACAAAAATGCAATGCGTATGACTGGAGAAGACTGTAAGCGCATTTCCCATAATGTTGGCGTGTTCCTATTTAAGTAGCTAACTTTTGGTCTCTTGAAAAGGTGAGCAAAGTGGTGAACGTACCGGCATTGTGTTCCTACAGAAACTGGGCGTCATCCTCACCACCAGCAACAAGGAGGCGGTGGCCAAGAGCGACGTCCTCTTCCTGGCCGTCAAGCCCCACATCATCCCCTTCGTGCTGGATGAGATCGGGCCGGACATCGAGGACCGCCACCTCATCGTGTCCTGTGCCGCGGGCGTCACCATCAGCTCCATAGAGAAGGCAGGATTCCCTGAATTGATTTGAAATCTTTAAAATTTTAAATAAAACGAAAACAAATCATTAATCTCTAGAAAAACAAAACAAAAAAGAACATAACTCAATTTACATGTTCGAAAAGGAGTAGGAAGAAGTATACATGAATGTAATTCCTTACTGATTTAAATCCTTACAAAACAAATATATATACAAATATATGTAAAACTTCTCACTTCATTCCTTACTGACTTTTATCAGGATAGATAATAAGATGCATGGATTCTCGAAATTGTGCCTTTATTCAATAGAGGCCTTGTGTAGCAGACTGCAAACGGTAGTAATAATAATAATAATAATAATACATTATTTGTATAGGACCTTTCATACAATAATTGCAGCTCAAAGTGCTTCACAGTAGCAAAAGGAAGACTGGTATGAAATGAGCACAAAATTGGCATATCAAGAGCAATGCATGAAGTGCAGACATAAAATAAGTATAAAACTAGCATCAAAACAGAACATTAAATCACATAGTTCTTCACACTAGGATCTAACATCCCAATAGGCCTCTTTGGTTTGGTCAATTTTAAAATGGACCGTAATAAAAGAGCAAAATAGAGTAGAGGGAGTAAAATAGTGCAGTGCAATAAAAGTAGACAATAAATCAATAAAATAAAATGGCCCTCATTTACGATACAATATATAGTGATGCTCAACCAGTAGAACTTCACAGGATCTTATTTTTATTTGGCACAAAAAGTAGCGTGGGGCGACAGTGGCTCAGGAGTTAGAGGGGTTGTCTGGTAATCCGGAGGTTCCCGGTTTGATTCCCGGGTCAGCGTGTCGAGGTGTCCTTGAGCAAGACACTTAACCCCTAACTGCTCCCGGTAAGCAGGTCGGCACCTTGCATGCACCTCCGCCGTCGGTGTGTGAAATTGTGAGTGACTGGGTCAAATGTGTAAAATTGTAAAGCGCTTTGGATAAAAGCTGCTATATAAATGCACCATTTACCATTTAGCGCGAGGCACCATTAGAATGCATACTCTCTCACTGGTCCATATCAGCATCCACAATGCTTTGAAGAGAAACACAGAACACAGCCATGTGGCCCCCAGGTGGTGCGCCACTAATTAAAGCCCCCGCTGCAACAACGGGTAAAAAGGAACCATAATACATTCTCATTACAGAATTTACCAAACAAAATTACCCTGGCCATATTCAAGACTCTGTCTAAATAAAACTGAAATTGCTTAGGTTTGAAGAAGTTCACTCACAATTACATTAAATTAAATATTAACTCTGCAAACACGGAATGTTTGTGTTGTTCTCTTCCTTCCAGCATGGCTGCCTGTAGCCATTGGTAACCACTTTCAAAAGAAAATGTCTAATTTGTGTGAAGTGGTAGTAGAGTAGTTGCAAGTGTCCACTAGGTTCGTCCCAGTTACCGTTCTTTGGGCTTCGAAGCTTCAGTAGTAGTTATCAGCAAATAGTCAAAGCTTCCTTCTTCCTGTGTGCAAAGTTTCACTGCGGTGGGTAAACAAGTTGATAATAACTCATGTCCTTGTTTGAGAATAACTGATTTTCAAAAATCAATGTTTGGATTATTATTCCGATAAAACGTATTTATAATGTTGATGTTGACGACAACTAAGCGTTCAAATCATGACTTTTGGCATCCATTACCATAGCAGCGTCTGAAGCTTCAGGTCAGCCCTAGTGTTCACTAAATAGCATTTCTACATAAATAAAAAAACACATCCATACGTGCCCTTAATTGCACTTTAAAGTCCCCATGAAACAGCTAGCATCAGCTAATGGGGATCCTAATAAAATCATAATCAAACAGTGTTGAAACCTGGGCGCTGCAGTGTTGAGTGCATAGTAGTAAAGACATATTCCTCTGCTATAGGGAGGTGTAGTGGTTACGTCATTGCTGTTTCCGGCCGGTCCACCTCGCAAAATTGATGTATTTCCCCATTGCCCATTTCTAAATCGTCTCGTTTAAAACAAATAAAGCATGACCATTTGCTTGGTGTACCTTTCTGTGCCTATTCATCCACAATATATAGCTCAACATGAAAATATTCGCAATTAATCGCCAAATTTTATTTCAACCAAAAACAATAATGTTAGTGATGGAAGGGAACTCATTTTGTGCAAAAATGGAACGCTTTTCAATGTTCATGAGGCAGAATTGTTACAATAGCCGATAATCCATTTTCCCAATGATATCCCTATACGGGTGGACCTCGCGGGCGGTCCAAAGTGACGTCAGACTACACCTCCCTATGCACTGAACACTGCAGCCAGCGCCCAAGTCTCAACACTGTTTGACGGACATCGTCACTCGGCTGCAGCGGTGAGACGTCTACTAGGGACGGGGGGGGACATGCCCCCCTCACTTTTCAAAATCTTGTTTTTGTCCCGCTCACTTTTTACAGTCCGAAAACGAACATTATATATAAAACATTGTTTAATATGCAAGACTTTTTCCATGATGTGTTGCGTTTTGTGCAATGACATGTCGAGAGGAGTATGGCTAATGAAGAAAAGTATGGTTAAATGGAAATCGTCGTGGATATGATTTGAGCTTCACGTATGATTTGGAATAAATCGCGCTGACATATTTCAGACTAAAGTTTCGCCCTTGCTCGGCTGAAAGAGTTCTACCCTTCCTGCTGACTTTGTTGTGCAGAACTTGTGTCAGCTAAATGAAGAGGGAATGCCCTCCCTGACTACCTGAGAGCACCACAGACTAAAAGAGGACTAAAAACGTACCTCTTCACAAAAGCCTTCTCTCAGTTTGAACCTTTTTATACATGTCTTTGTGTGTTTTATCCCTTTTTTTGGTATGTTTTTATGCCTTGTTTTTTAACACTATGATCGCCGTGAACGAGTTTACACGTCATTCCTAGCCATGCTCATTCTGCCGAAGACGCCGTAACTCGTCTTTGATGTCAATATTTCAAAAATCTGTCATCGAAATCATATTTCCTTTCCGGAGCCCTGAGACACAGTGCAAAGCTCCACTCAACTCTCTAGCGGTTCAAGAGCGCCATCTGGTGGCCGATCTCCAGCCGTAAATTAACCTTTGAACCGGTAGTGCTCATCCATATGTGGTCCGGGCACTCGCTATCGTTAAGAGAGACTCCGTATTGACACAGTGAACATCGATCGGTGCAAATAACTCGAAAAAACATGATTTGGACGTATATACTATTATACAACCTGGAAATGGATCGGGCATTTCTCCATCCCATAATAGAAAAAAATCTGTTCCACGCTCATCTGCCAGCGGCGCGAGGAAGCTACGGTAAGATTCAGCGTTATTTTCTAACGTCTTCTATACTAACTGATCTGATGAACATATGACCCACTCTGGATGAATCATCTAACGCTGCCCACGGAATTATAAACGATCCCCCGCCCATCCGGTAATCATCAGATGATGCGTAGAAACTTCTAGAACCACGTCCAGTTGAAATTTTTTATCTTGCACAGATTCCTACCAAACTGTATTTGATCATCAATATAATGCATTTAGGGCTATAAATCACGTTCTGAAGAAAGCTGCAGAAAACGATAAAAACATACTTATACTTTAGACCATATTTTAGTATGAATATGTGAATGAAAAAGTTTAACGTTGCTACACCCTGAACAAAACATATATGACATTGAATGGGCCATAATAATGGCAATTTAGCAATAGAATTTAAAAAGTTATAGCCCTGCAAAGAAGGGGAACTTCTCCATAGACAAATAGAGCTGGCGAGGGATGGTAAATTATGAATTTAACCCATGGCGATTAAAGTGTTAATTGCCTATGTTTTGAAAGCCTATGTTTTTACCCTATAGCACTCTTGAAATTTGGTTTCCAAATGTTCCAAGTGCACTACAAATTGAATGTATTATTAATTTATTATTATTATTATTATTTATAGAAGCTGGAGAAGCATCGCCCGAACCCGAAGGTGATGCGGTTGATGACCAACACCCCGGTGGTGGTCCGTGAGGGCGCCACGGTCTACGCCACGGGGACGCACGCCGAGCTGGAGGACGGCAAGCTCCTGGAGCAGCTGATGGGCAGCGTGGGCTTCTGCGTCGAGGTGGAGGAGGACCTGATCGACGCCGTCACCGGCCTGAGTGGCAGCGGCCCTGCGTATGTAAGTAGGTCGCGCGCGGAGGCGGGGCCTTCGAGACTGTGATTTTTATTTTTATTTATCCTATCTATTTTCCCCGTCTACGACGAGCAACTCGCACTGGTTATTAGAGCGCTCATCTTCTCTTTGACTTGAATACACGCTACGTGATGAAGCTCAATGATGGCTGAGCAGTTCTAATATTCATGCTTGGTAACTTGGCATGTAGAGAGAGAGAGGGAGCGGAGAGAGAGAGAGAGAGGGAAGCCCTTGTGTGGGTGAATGTAACAAGTTCCTAGCGTTTTCTTTCCCCTATTATTTCATGCACACTTTATTCATTGTTTTAAATTATTATTTTCTTTTAAGTTTATTTTGTGCATCACTCTGTTTTGATTTTGATGCAAATTTGCAATGCATGAGGGTCATCCTTTTGTGTTAAATGGCTGCATAAAGCAAGCATTTGTTGACTCATGTTGATAAGAGTATTAACTTGAAAAAGATCCGTTTAAGGTAGATTTAGAACAGATAAGAAATATGCGATTAATTTGCGATTAATCGCTAGTTAACTATGGACATCATGTGATTAATCAGATTAAATATTTTAATCTATTGACAGCCTTAATATATATATGCAGTAAATAGGGATGCCCCGATCACGTTTTTTGCCACCGATACAATCACCGATCGGCGTGAGCCATATCGGCCGATACCGATCCGATACCGATAGTTTTTGATTAAACTTTTTTTTTTTATATAATTTTTTTTTTTTTTTTATAAAATATATATATTATATAATTAGACTTGTACTTGTATTATCTGCGAGACATCGCCACCACGCAACAAGCTCCACTGTCTGTGTGTACTCTAGTAGCCTCCAGCTACGGCCAGGATTCTCCGGAGCTGCAGCTGGACCTATACTCGAGTAGCCTTGAGCTACGGCCAGGATTCTCCTGCGCTGCAGCTGGACCCTATTGGTATAACGTTACTGTGGTCATATCACATTCAACATGCCCTCAGCTCGAATACGCATCGAATCAGTGTTATAAGACATTGATATCAGGAGCTATCTGTAGCTACTGCTAGCCGGATATATAACGTTAATACAACGCCTCAGTGAATTATTTAGTTCAATGGGACATTTCGTTTTGAACAGTGAACTAACTTGCGCTAACGTGAGCTAGCTGAGGTATCATACACGTCTCTACTAGACTTGCTGGAGCGTTTTTTGATGTCAGGAGCTATCGGTAGCTGGCCGGCTAGATACCGTTCGGTTAGACAATGCCTCATCATGTATTAAACTAAAAGTGAATAGTTGACTGGGTCATTTTGTAACGGTAGCTAAGCTAACGTTAGCTCAGGGAGACGCCGTCCTCCCATGTCCCGTCCCACTAGACTAGACCCGTGTTTACATGCGTGCGGGAGGGGCTGGAGGGATGAGCAGACGCCGCACCACCCGGTGTCTGAGACAGAACTCAGCGACAGCGAGTGAGATTGGTTTTGAAGATCGGCGAAAATAAAGCATTATCACCGATAGCATATTTATACTGATTATCGGCCGATAACGATCGGTGGCCGATCGATCGGGGCATCCCTAGCAGTAAATATCAATATATTTATATATATATATACAGCATCATTGTGCATGCTATAATACAGAGTTATATGGGTAGACTATAGAAGGAGGAAGGTAGTTATGATTATTATGATTTAATGTTATGATGGGACTCGACCAGGAGCCAGTGGAGCTGGATGACGCCGAGGCTTCATTGTTTGAAGTACATGTTTTACGGTCATCCCTAGGGGTGGATTTCATCCTGCCAACTCGCATTTTACGCAGCGCTATCTATGCGTTCAGCCAGGCATTGCAGGATTATAAAACAGCGCGTGCCTTGAGGAATAGGGTTGTTAAACATTTCACTGTGACACTTCAGGCTGTGGACAGACGCCGTCAATCCTGACATTGCTATTGCTAGAATTTGCAGTGGGTGTGGGGCCATTGGGGGGGGGGGTGTAGTCTAGTCACAATTGCCAGTATCATTGGTAATTTACCGTCTCCCAGATGTAAATTAAGTTCATGCCTCAACATTACTACGCACATATATTTCACCATGTGGAACAGTGAATGCTTGGAATAGCTTGAGGCCATCTTGGCACAACATTCTAAGATTGTCTGTCGTCTGTTGCTTGCTGAAATAACACAGTATATAAACCTGCCTTATTGTATCTGTCCTCGCAGACCCGTTTTTAAGCATTTCCCCTTATTCTACAATCCAACAGCTACTGTGTTTGACGACGGAGAGCTCTTTGTGTGTTCACTTCATAATGTTTGTGCTTTTGTTTTGGAAGGCGTTCACGGCCGTCGAAGCTCTCGCCGACGGTGGCGTAAAGATGGGGCTGCCCAGGAGGCTGGCGGTGCGGCTGGGAGCCCAGGCTCTGCTGGTGAGAACGTTTACAGTATATACACATTTATATAGTACAACGATAGTCCTTTATACCGGCAGCCATCAGGCTCTTCAACCAAGGGCTCGGACGGCCGGCTCTGCTGCCAGGAGAACTAACGGCGTCGGAACTCGAGAACAACTAGAGCGATGACTTCTATCCATCCACCTATTCACCCGTGTATATGATTGGCATACTCCTTTAGACTCATACTAGTCATATTAGTCTTATTCTCTGTTATATATATATATATATACGCATATTGTTTATAGTGTCTATAGTGTTAATTCTGTTCATACCGCTATAGTGTCTTCAGTACTCGTATATTTATTTGCTCATATTTCTTTATATACAGTCAGTCTCTGTCCTGCTATAATACTACACTGTTGATATGTCCACACAGCTCATAGTTTTCATATTGTTCATACTGTACATACTGCACCACTCACTTTACTTGTGGTGCCGCCACTTTACTGCTGTTACCACTTTTCGTGCCGCCACTGCTGCTACTGTTGTTGCTACCTACTTATTGAACTATCTTGTATTTTGTACTGTTTATATTGTATCTTATAGTATATTATCGGACTGTGAAACTCTGTCTCCCCAGTGGGTAGTTCCTCTCAGGGAGTATGAAGGTCTGTAGTTCTCGTGGGGGGGGGGGGGGGGGGGGGAGCTCCCCAGTGGGTAGTTCCCCTCAGGGAGTATGAAGGTCTGTAGTTCTCGTGGGGGGGGGGGGGCTCCCCAGTGGGTAGTTCCTCTCAGGGAGTATGAAGGTCTGTAGTTCTCATGGGGGGGGGGGGGGGGGTCTCCCCCAGTGGGTAGTTCTTCTCAGGGAGTCCCCAGAACTGTTTGGTCTGAAAACACCTTTTGAATCAACATGCCTCTGTGCCCAGTAGATACTGTAAAAATGTTGGTTTCCTGCCTCGCATGCGTTGTCTTTTACATAATCCTTATTATACACCGGCCTGACGTTAACCTCCCCGTCCCTCCCCCCCCCAGGGAGCGGCCCGCATGCTGCTGGACTCTGAGCAGCACCCCGGTCAGCTGAAGGACAACGTGTGCTCACCAGGGGGCGCCACCATCCACGCGCTGCACGTCCTGGAGAGCGGCGGGTTCCGCAGTCTGCTCATCAACGCCGTGGAGGCCTCCTGCATCCGGACCAAGTAGGTGGACGGGATCGTGGCGACATCACAGAACCTGCGGCGGATAGGAGCGCTGAAGGGTTCGCACAAGGTCCTTAAAGTGCTTAAAGTGCTTGATTAAAAAAAATAAGTCGAGGCCTGGAATTCCTTGAAAACAGCCCATTTTTTAACAAGGTGCTTAAAAGGTCCTTGAAATTCAAATCAACCATTCGCATTGATAGTTTTGTGCATCCATGATAAAATTGTTCTGAATCAAGAAATACATTTTTTTTTATTTAAAGTAACTACTGTAATTGTCGGAAATTGGTTTTAAACCATAAATGTAAAAAAAACTGCATTTAAAAGTGAATTTTATCCTTTTAAATGCCCTTTTTTAAAATGGAAAATAGAGCTTAGAAAAGTACTTGAAAGTCCTTTAATTTAATATTGCAATGTATGTGGGAACCCTGGCTGGTTCACTAGCAAAAGTATTTTTAGTCATGATCAGCGGCGACGGGGCTAATGCGCCGACCAGGCCGTGGTTACCTGCGCGCGCACTGCCTCGGCTTCAGCGATACACCTGCCGAGCGTGAAGTCGACCGGATGAACGGTTCTTGAGATATGCGCGACGTTTCTTTGTAATGGCGCCCCCGTCTGGCCAAATGGCGCCGCGTTCGACACCGCACTCCCTTGGGTCCTCGGCGATACACCCGCAGAGTGTGGAGTTGATTGGATGAACGGTTCGCGTGATACGCGAGCCACAGACAGACAGACAGACACACGCAGAGATTCCTCCTTTATTGTCAGTTAGAAGATCCTCCACATGCAGATTTATATCCGTGCAGCCAGCAGAGGGAGCCATATGCAAAGGAATGTTCATAGTTAACATACATACAATAACAACATGTATTTATTTATTATTGCTCTCTGGTAATTGGTCATCCTATTGACAGCCTGATTACACTTGTATATAAATGGGAATGGGGGCGGCAGTGGCTCGGGAGGTAGAGCAGTCGTCTGGCAATCCGGAGGTTTCCGGTTCGATTCCCGCTCCCGGGCAGAGTGTTGATGTGTCCTTGAGCAAGTCGTTGTGAGTGAACGGGTGAAATGTGAGTAACAAATTGTAAAGCGCTTTGGATAAAAGCGCTATATTAAAAAAAAAAAAGGAATCCTATTGACAGCCTGATTACACTTCTATATAATTGGGAATCCTATTGACAGCCTGATTACACTTCTATATAATTGGGAATCCTATTGACAGCCTGATTACACTTAATTGGGAATCCTATTGACAGCCTCATTACACTTGTATATAATTGGGAATCCTATTGACAGACTGATGAACTAGGTAGACACTTGTCTAATGTTTTTATGACCCCCCCCTCCCCCAGAGAGCTGCAGGCCTTGGCGGACCAGGAGGAGATCTCCCCCGCTGCCATAAAGAAGACCACTCTGGACCGGGTGCTGCAGCAGCCCGGAGTGAGCGGGGCGGCGGTCCGATACGGGGGCCTCAGCCTCTTCAACAAGAACAACCCAAGGCCCAAGAAGAGCTGAGCCCACACAGACGTGTGCCACATGGAACGTTTTGTGTAGTTATTTTTCTTCCAGCATGGCTGCCAATAACATAGCAACCCGCTATGTGTTGATATATATGATAAATGTATCGACAAAAACACAATGAGTTGGTGCGTTATTGCTGGATCTTGTAAAGGAGTCACAGTAGAACAGTAACATCATGTTTTACCTGCTCTACCACCGCATAGAAATTAGGCATTTCCTTTTTGAGAGTGGTTACCACTGGTTACAGGCAGCCATCCTGGAAGAAAGAGAATTACACAGACATTCAGTGCAAAGGCCTCTATGTTACTAAAGGATGCCAGAATTCCACTAACCTCATGATGATGATGATGATGATGATACAGATACACAATAGGAGAGATTGCTACACTTTTCTGCTGTTATTTTACCGTGCATTCTATTTGTGCCACATGTTTTCACAACGGTTCGTGTTTTCTTGCCTTACTGCCTGTTTTTCTGGTCATTTACTGGTAATAGGAATACAGTAGAATGACAGTTTTGCTGCATTTCCTAGCCGAGTCCTTAAACTGTCCAAACTCTCTACGGCTGGGAGGTATAACCGAATATGATGGTATACCGTCATGGATCCATGCCAAGGTGTGGGTTGTCACTCGTCCACGATATACAATTTAAGTTAATGAAAGTATTGTTCCTAGCAGTAAAAATAAAAAAGACGATTTTGAATAAACAAGCACCATGTATTTCAAGATAATGACTTAGAAAGTGTCATCGCATTGTAATTTAAACATGAAACCTAAATACTGTGAAATACCATTATACCATCAACACTAATAAAAGTATGTGATATTTGGGCCATATCGTATAGCTCTGATCCTCCAGTCAGTCCTTGAAATATTTTTGCATGAGAAGTTTCGATTTGTATCCCAACGGTGTGTTTGTTTATTAGTACTGTGCAAGGCAGCCCAGCTGGACTTATTACATTTACATTTAGTCATTATTTAGCTGACACTTTTTTATCCAAAGCGACTTACAAGTTCTGTACGACAAGTCAGCAGGAAGGGTATAACTATTTCAGCTGAGTAACAATGTCACCTACATGTTTGTTCTCAGGTGGTTGCTATACGCAGTACCTTACACTAATGATGTCAAACCCTTACAAGTTCCACAAGGAAGCATACTAGGACCGCTACTGTTCCTAATTTATGCAAATGACATGTTGTCAGTTTGTGACTGCAACTTGTTCGTGGACGACTCAGCCCTGCTGGTCTGACAAGAACAAGTTACAGGTTGAAAAATTCCTCAGCTCAGAACTCGGCAGAATCTGCACCTGGCTCGCTGATAACAAACTATCATTACACCTGGGTAAAACAGAGTCCATTCTCTTCGGATCAAATAACAAACTCACCAAGACCAGTGTCACAAGGAAAGTTGAAATTACATACCTAGGTTCCATCCTAGAGGCAAATCTTTCCTGTGACAAAATGGCATACAATGTAATAAAATAAAGTCAACCAACGAACTCTTCGTGTACCGGATCTCCTCTCTGGTAAACAAGAATACCCTGAAGATTCTGGCAGGAGCACTCATTCAAGGGTACTACGACTATGCTTGCACCTCATGGTACCAAAGCACCTCAAAGGCGCTAAAAACAAGATTACAAACATCACAAAACAAACTTGTCAGACTACTACTTGACCTTAATCCTAGAACCCACCTCACCCCTGCCCACTTTGACTATCTAGGATGGCTTAGAGTAGACGACAGAGTACAGCAACTTGCAATGGGCCTGGTCTACAAGATACACTATACGACTAAGGTACCCATGTACATGTCAAAATACTTCCCAAAGGTCAGTGAATACCACGACCACAACACCAAAGGTAGCTCCACAAATCATGTTAAACCCAGATTCGGCTCAAACAAGGGACTAAACACGTTTCGCAATTATGCCACATCAATGTGGAACGCCCTACCCAAAGCTGTAAAGGAATGTGAATCACTACCCACTTTTAAAACCACTCTCAAGGAGCACCTACGGGAGACTGCAATTCGAAACTGGCCCCTGTAAATGTCCTAACCCAATAATACACGAGACCCTCTTCTTGGGACAAAGTAAGGTTTTGTCGATATCCCAATGTACAGTTTTGCTTGTACAGTTTCCCCCGCCTACCCAACCACCTCCAATGTACAGTTCCCCCACCCCACCTACCCAACCTCCTCCAATGTACAGTTTCTACATCAAATGTATATACTCTCTTTTTTAGACTCTTTTGGTATCACAAACAGTACTGTATTTGTAAATCTGGTATGTCATAGATGTAGCAGTACTGTCTATCTGTATGTCGTGTATGTCATATGTTATGATTAATTGAAAATGGGGGACCCTGATCTAAACAAGACGAAAGTCTTTCTCTGGTCTGCATCCCCTTAACAATTGTGTGTATTGAGCTGTACTGTATTGTACCCATTCTGCAATCTGTTAATAAAGTTTTCAATCAAGAAGCTGAGTCCAGGACTGAACTGAAGCAGAGTAGATGTTAAAAATCTGAGTCCAGGACTGAAGGCGAGTAGATGTTAAGAAGCTGAGTCCAGGAGAGTAGATGTTAAGAAGCTGAGTCCAGGAGAGTAGATGTTAAAAAGCTGAGACCAGGACTGAACTGAAGGAGAGTATGTTAAAAAGCTGAGACCAGGACTGAACTGACGGAGAGTATGTTAAAAAGCTGAGACCAGGACTGAACTGAAGGAGAGTAGATGTTAAAAAGCTGAGACCAGGACTGAACTGAAGGAGAGTAGATGTTAAAAAGCTGAGACCAGGACTGAACTGAAGCAGAGTAGATGTTAAAAAGCTGAGACCAGGACTGAACTGAAGGAGAGTAGATGTTAAAAAGCTGAGACCAGGACTGAACTGAAGGAGAGTAGATGTTAAAAAGCTGAGACCAGGACTGAACTGAAGGAGAGTAGATGTTAAAAAGCTGAGACCAGGACTGAACTGAAGCAGAGATGTCAAGAAGCTGAGTCCAGGACTGAAGGAGAGTAGATGTTAAAAAGCTGAGTCCAGGAGAGTATAGAAGATGTTAAAAAGCTGATTCGGGGATTTCCTTCCCCTCTCTCTCTATAGTTTGCAGGCGGGAGTCTGTCTCGTCTCCACACACCAGGCAGGCAGGTGGCGCTTGTTGTAACGTGTTACAGACGCGGGCTTTAATAAAGGAGCGTCGACAACTGTGTGTAACTAGGTTGTGTTTCAAACAGGTCAATTAGCAGCCGGGGCTTTACTGTGACTCCAACACATGGACTTAAAGCTGCTGTTCTGTAGCGACGAGCCGAACCTGCTGCTTCATCATCACCTCGATCCTATCCTGGAGCAGCGGTGAAGCGAGGCGGCTGTCAGAAGAACGGGATCAGGTCGGTGTGTAGAATTTCTATAAATAAATGCACGCGATTTTTAAATATCAACACAAAAAAATGCATGCGAGGGTTTATTTATTTGAGACGATCAGCTTGCAAGTTATATTGAAATCGTGTTTTTTTCCCCTTCCCGACAGCATTGGTTTCACCTGCTGGAGTGAGAATTAATTTAGCCATCGGTTAGATTATAAACAATGGCATTTTAATCTTCTGCTTTATGGTAATGTGTGTTTTATTATCATTATTATTATGTATTTGTTTTTTTACATCATGCTGAATCATCACAATGATGTATTATTTAGACGTCTGGTGAGAATTTCCACCCCTGAAACATCATCATGGCACCACTGGACACAAAAGGTCTATTCGCTGCTGCTGGATAAGGATCGATGTTTTTTTTTTATCAGCATGTCGTCACGACACGAGACGATATAGATTGAAAAGGCTGTTGATTTATATCGTCCGTCTCTGTGACGATCAAGTCGCCGACATCAAAGTGTCGTTTATATCGACGACAGCCTGATCTGCATTCCGCTGAGGATGTGTGTTTTATTGCACCGCTGTCACGATACACATCAACAAACACCACGTACTACTTACTACTAATGCACTTGTAGTATCCTCCTCCCTGAGTGCTTATTATAGTTGTCAGCTGTGTGATGCTGTCAGGTCCATTTAAGAAATGCACGATAAGCAGTGTGTTATTATTGTGTTGTTATATTTAGAGCCTCACACACAACGAATTGGTATCAATTAGGTCACGTATGATGATGATGATGATGATGATGATGATGATGATGAGATGATGAGAAGTTTGACTCATCCATCCTCATGATTCCGGCGGCGTTTACCCTCTGAAATGAAAACGGCAGTTTAGGGAAAACACGTGTGTTTTTTTCTTTTGTATTCGGTAGTAGTAGGCTGTGTTTTAGTTATAGTAATAGAATATAAGTATTTTATTAATAATAATCCCCAGGGAAATTCAGCACCACACAGATCGCTCACAATACACATTTAGGTATAGTCAAACATAAGAATACACAGTCAAAGATGTACATTCAATCTAAAAGATGTACATTCAAAAAATATGTACATTCTAAAATACACAGTCCAAAAATATACAGTAAAGATGTACAGTAAAATATACAGGAAGGATATACAAGGATTTATATACAGTCCGATGCAAAGAAACTGCAGTGCAAAAAAATCGCATTGATAAATATAAAATATATATATATATATTTCAAGTATTATAGGCTAAATGCCTATAGGGAGCGAGTAGCTCGTATAATGTGATATTATCATATAGTTACCGTGAACCACGGTGATGCCCCCCCCCCCCCCCCCCTTGTTTTGATGGTGGCAGAGCTATACTACTGTTGCCTTGCAGTATAGTAGTCCACGGCCAAGCTCAAATTAGCTGCCTATTAGAATGCACGCTTATGGAGGGCATGGTAATGAATTATCCATGGAGGAGAAGAATCTCTCGTGCAATTCAAAAGTCACCTTGGAAACTGTTGAGTAAATGGGCAACGGGCGTAAACAGACAAGGCGTTACACCCGGCGCTCTTGCGCTCGATATTCAACTTATTTCATCACCTCTGTTCGCTCCACCTATACGGGCAGGGCACCACCACCCAACGGTTTCTTATCGCGGAGACGAGAGGGTCCAGCTGGACCGGGCAGGAGCTGGACTGTGTCTCTGTCTCTAAAAGAAACCCTTCGGTGGCGCGTGGCGCCCTGCTCGTAAGAAAGAGCCTCCTCTCCCCTCCTCTCGCAGGTAACGAGAACAGATGAGGCCCCATACAGGAACCCAGCAGGGGGTGCAGTGTGTGTGTGTGTGTGTGTGTGTGTGTGTGTGTGCGTGCGTGCGTGTGTGTGTGTGTGTGTGCGTGTGTGTGTGCGTGTGTGGGTGTGCGTGCGTGTGTGTGTATGGGGGGGGGGGGGGGTAGAGGAGGCAGGGAGTGTTGTGGAGATCAGCACTGAGATTTATGGCCACTCGCGTTGAGGTAGCCAAGATAAAAACGAGGCTGATAGATACTGTAGAGGTGAACCCAGCAGCTCACGCGCACACACACACACACACACACACACACACACACACACACACACACACACACACACACACACTCTCACGCCCAACGGCTCGGAATGGGCAGGCGGCGGTGGATGGTAATATAGGAGGGGAAGGTTGATGAAATCCCATGCAACACTATATATACGCCGCTCTGCACAGTGTTGTGGCCGACCGAACATCTCGGTGTATTATATATATATACGGACTACAGCGCAGGGGCATTGTCTTGGGAGTAGTTATGTCTATTCAGGACAATTAATAGCCCCCCGGAAAGGAACACAAGCGTGGGGTTTGTCCACAAAAGTGCTGTTCAAGCGGCTTGGGGACGGAGGAAAGCCTGCAGGGGGGCGGGGGGGGGGAAACATCAATATAGCTTTTTTTTTTTTTTTTTTTTTTTTTAATGGGGTGGGGATGTTAGTGATGAAACTCCTTGCAAGGCAGGCGAGTGAGGATTATGATTGCTTAGCGTTGCGATATATGCCCCCGCTCCACTTCTGGAATTAATAACAAGCTGAGGCTGCTTGTTTAATATTATGTTCGGAACTTAAAGATCTCCCTCCGCTGAGTATGTCTTTGCAGCGTTCCTACACACACCTTTGCCTTCATTGAGAATGTTAGGATCTGTGAAGCCCCCCCCCCATGTCTTCCCCCTGTTAACTTTCTCTTTTTCCAGTTAAACGCTTCACCCAAACACAGCACTTCTTAGCTCACACAATCTTGTTATAACTAAGTGATTTGCTGGGGGAAAAAAACAATTGTTTTTGTGCATAGATCACTAGATGTATGCACAGTTGCTATCGCATGCACTTATCTGTGTTTCACCACACATATGTGAATGCATGCTTACCAACTGTTCGCCTGTTACTGCAACGCTACTATCACCGACATCTAAGAAGGGAGATCCCCCCCCTTGAATGGCCCTTCTAAGGTTTATCTCCTCCACATTGCCTGTGGTGCATTTTTTCCTATTGCTAGGTTTTAGTGAGTTTTTCCTTACCTTCGCATGGGGTATGTCTGGGAGTGTTGCATTTATTTTGCATTTATTTAAAAAAAATATTGGACTTTATGGTGTTTTGTTTTGTTCTTGACTTATTATACATAACGTCTTTAGTGAAACGCACGTATTGCTGCATAGCGTCGTTTTCTGGGATTAGACAGGATTACTCTAAAACTATACTATAAAAAATTTGACTTTATGGTGTTTTGTTTTGTTCTTGATTTATTATGATGTTTCTTCTTGACTTTTTTAAAGAAGACGTGTCCGGCCCATGGGGACATTAACGTGTGTTGTCGGGCCTTACAAATACATTTGATTTGAATTTGATTTGATTTATGTATCAACTGCGTCCACGCAACTGCCAACCGAGTTTAGCTCCAACCCCCCACCCCCCTCCCTCATTGTTTTCATTGGCCTACATGTTGTGATGCCTGGCCTCACGGCGCCAACTACAGAGGTGTTTTTGTGATCTGGGTTGTTGCCCTGGTAGCTACGTTATTCAAGCCCTGGCTGACCACAGAGCTAACGTTGGTGTTGTTGCCCTGGTAATTACGTTATTCAAGCCCTGGCTGACCACAGAGCTAACGTTGGTGTTGTTGCCCTGGTAACTACGTTATTCAAGCCCTGGCTGACCACAGAGCTAATGTTAGTGTTGTTGCCCTGGTAACTACGTTATTCAAGCCCTGGCTGACCACAGAGCTAACGTTAGTGTTGTTGCCCTGGTAACTACGTTATTCAAGCCCTGGCTGACGACAGAGCTAACATTAATGTTGTTGCCCTGGTAACTACGTTATTCAAGCCCTGGCTGACCACAGAGCTAACATTGATGTTGTTGCCCTGGTAACTATGTTATTCCTAGGCCTACGTATGAAATATAGGACATCAGTCATTCAAAATATGAAAACATTCCCACATTTTTGATGAACGATGATATTTCATTAGGCTAATAATAATAATAATGGATGGTGCTGTGGGATCCATCACACAGGCATCGATCACGAGGGTGTCCCACGCCGACATACGTGGACGTGCTTAGCTCATTGTCAAGCTCGACCTTCATTCCTCATTTTTCTTTGTGCCTGGTTTTTAACTCAATCAGCGCCAGGCCCGAGTAAAGTCGGGTTAACTCGCCAACAGTTCAGCGCCAGACCGAGTATAGTCAGGTTTTCATCGTTATTTCTTTTATTCTATATTTCCAATCATTACAGGCACACATACTCGGGGTTAACATGGGGGAATCATCCTGAGAATGCCAAAGTGCAATACCGGCCGCATCCACCCAGGTGGCAGTATCGAGCACCCTTTGAAACATTATATCTTGGCCTGTGCGTCGATCAAAAGTCTCCGGTCAGATTTGTCTTTGTCGCGCAAATGGAGCGGTTGTCCCGATCGGATTGAGAAGCGTGAAATGCTCCCGGTGCATGATGTGTGGCGAATTATGTTGGCGACACGATCGACACCAATAGTGGGACTCGCGATCAGATAATTGGAATATTCTTTTTGGGGTACATCCTAGTGAAGGTAAGGCCTATATGGTATCAATCCTGCTGTGATCCAACCATGACTTCACTTCGATCACAACATTTGTGTGTAACGTTACCCCACAACGTGTGCCGTTGGTGACGATCAAAGCATCAAAAAACTACCCCCCCCCACCCTTTCATGCATTCATGATGAAACATAATACCGATAATATAGATCTGATTTCGAAATAGTAGCGTGTACAGGCGAGAAACGGCAACGTCTTTAGTGAAATGCACGTATTGCTGCATAGCGTCGTTTTCTGGGATTAGACAGGATTACTCTAAAACTATACTCATATTCACCACGGTATAAAACGGGAATGTATGGATGAAAAAATTATTTCTTTAACATATTGAACGATAGATAGTCGATGTCAAATGGGCCATAGTATTGTATCCATAGCTATAATATAGAATATAGCCCTGCAAACACCGCCACTTATTCCTATCTTTTTGAGCGTCGGCATGGTAAGTACAAACAATGCTCAACTGCATGGCGTCCAAAGAGTTAAGGAACATAGCCTATGAACGTTTCATACGCCTTGCTGTTCTACAGGAGGCTGTCAGTGGACCCTGTCAGTAGCACTGATGATGGAGCTATAGGTTATGCTAGCGCCCCTAACGTAAATCTATTGGCCAAATTCGCTGAGACGATGAAGTAGCTAGTTAGCTATTTTAACAAACATTCGGTCTTAATTATTATGTACTGATTTCTAACCGTAGAAGACTAGCGACAATAAGGCTGGCTAAGCATAAAGTTACCGTTTAGCATTTCCTGGATAACAGTGTGGCCAGCTGGGATGATGGGTTTGCAGTAGGGATGTCCGATATTATCGGCCTACCGATATTGGCATTCAAATGTAATATCGAAAATGATCGGTATCGGTTTAAAAAAATAAATATATATATATATTAATTTTTTCATTTATTTAACCTTTATTTACCCAGGCAAGCAAGTAAAAACGAATTATTATTTTATTTATTGTGAAAAGTATGCAAGTGTAACGGAGGTACCGCAGTATATCCACAGTCACGATGGTACAAGTAGTTCAGTGGCTGTGGATGGTAAGCGGTACTGCAAGTAAACTCACTCCCCAGAGGCATCCAGACCCGGAAGCAAGAAGTGAATTCACTTCTTGGTATAGTGGTCTGTGATGCCGCCCGCGACGCGGGAGATCGGGGTTCAACTCCCACTCAGGGCGATCCCTTAACAGCGGTCGAATCGACAAACACAACGCAGACAAGATCACACCGGCTATACATGTACGAAACGGATTGTTTTTTCATCAGTACATTTCCGTTTTATACCGTTTTGAATACGAGTATAGTTTTGGAGATTTCTAGAAAGAAAAAAAGATAATAGTGTGGTGATAAGAAAGTAGTGAGCCAGAGACGTAGGTCGAGTTGAGTACTTTACTTATCCTGCACATAGCATTTACAATAACAACAACCCGTCACCCGGAACCGGAAGTGGCATTTAACCTTTCCCCTAACCAGTACAACCCACACTCTTAAAGGCACAAGCCCACCTTGGTGAATGTCTCTTAATATAGGTCACCACAATAGCCATTTACTGGAATACACAAAACACGTTGTCATTTTCCGGCTGATTTATGAATCGCTTTCAAATAAACGCTAGATTATCGAGAGTATTTGTGTTCTTATGCACGTATCGTAAAAGCGGGCTGAAAAATAATTTATTCGTGCCGCGCTCAGCGCCTAACGCCACACACACACACACACACACACACACACACACACACACACACACACACACACACACACACACACACACACGTTGTGAACGCTGTGAGAAAAAACTCTGATTAACCCAAAACTGGTAACATAGAGTCCTTACCTCAGATCAGATGTTCTGCAAAAAGATGAATCCAATTCCTGATCGCCATTCCAAATATCGATCGCGTTTATTGATCCAACGTTATACTCCGAAACAGATAATCGACGCTGCTTCCAGTCCCCTCAATGAATGCACTAGTATCAGGTTGCATGCCCCAGAAGTAAAATGTGGACCAGAGTTCTTTTTTCTGATGCAAGTCCCATCGACTATCCAATGATGTGCAATACCATCCGGGAGACGATAGCGGGCGGTATTTGCCCTTTTCGAGCTCAGAGCCATTCCCAATGATAACGTCAGGCTGGATGGATGAAAAATGTATGGATATCGTTAATAAAAGAAATAACGATTAAATAACGAGAAAACTCGTTATTGGCACACAACGCATGGCGAGTTAGAACGAGAAATCTCGTTGTTGGCAACCAAAGTGTTAAGTTGGGCTCGGAGTGTTAATTATTGACATCATCTTTTGATAATTTACATAAACCAAAACTATCACTGTGTCACAACTCGGGACTTGAGAACTAGAGACTCACACCACCGTACTGACTATCTTGTATTTTTTGCACTAGAGAGACTAATATCACTGGACTCTCATCACTGGACTATCTTGTGTTGTACTTTCTTTTATATTATATTGTATTTGTATCTATACTTTAAGTGTACCTATAGTGTATATAGGACTGTGAAGCTATGCACCCCCCACCCTGTATCCCCCTCCTTTGACACCAGAATTTCCCCAAGGGGATCAATAAAGGATCATCTTATCTTATCTTATCTTATCTTAGACAGGACAGGAGAGTGAGTTTATATACCATAGAGCAGTTCACAGATTCTTTGTTCAGATAAGCTACTAAACCGGGGCTTGTCGATGCCATGTGACACATTATTAGTAGGCTGTCAATTGGCCTGGAATTGCTGGCCACATCTCGGGCTCTGCCAAGAGAGGTCTGGAGAGATTCACAGTATAATAAGCGACTAATATATAGCTATATTATATTATAAATATAATAGCTAGTAGTAACTTATAGTGACAGAGTTGGCGCTAGGCAATTTGCAATTCTATTTTTACAGACTGCCCCCCGGCAAACACACACACACACACACACAAATGTATTGCAGTAGTATTATTAACTATTTAGTACCTCTCTAAGAACTTGTTAACCCTGACCACCAGTGACAGTTGACCTATTCCAGGTTCAGTCCGACTTCTAAATTGTTTGTGCTTACTAGCCCAGTGCCCACTGACCTTTACTGCAAAACAGTTCAGCTTTGGTTCAGTTGCAGCATTTTGTTCTGTATGTGTTCGAGAATCCAGGTGAAATCCTCTTGACTGTCTGTAAGACAATAGGCCGTCTAGATGTACCTGGTTATACCATCTAGTAGGCCTGTCCCCGACTAAGGATTTGTATAGTCGACTTTGATTGGCAAAAATTTGACGATAGTCGAATGCAAAAGAAAAAAAAATATATATATAATTTCCTTTTTATATTTCTTTTTTATCATTCCATGTGGGCTGTGGGGGGTGCTTAACACTTTGAGTGCCAGCCATGAGAAATCTTGTTAGTTCATGCCATGCGTTGAGTGACAAGAACGAGAAATCTCGTTATTTAATCGTTATTTTTTTTATTATCGATTTCCATTCATTTCTCATCAATCTAGCCTCACGTTACCAGTGGGGATCTATCTGAGCTCGAACAGGGAAAATACCGCCCCCTATCGTCTCTCCGGATGGTATTGCACCCATTGGATTGGACTGAATGAAATGGATGGGAAAAAAAGAATCCGGAATCCACATTTTACTTGTCAGGCATGTAACCGGAGACGATCCCATTCATTGCCGAGCCGCAGAACAGTGTGGAATATGTGTTTCCAGTAGGGCTGCAACGATTAGTCGACATAATCGACGACGTCGATTATAAAAAAATCGTCGACGAGAAATTGTTGCGTCGATTAGTCATAAAAAAAATAAATAAATAAAAATGTTGTGCACTACCTATCTTTGTGAGAGTGGCTTCTCAGGGTTCCAGACAACATCATAACATTGAAAACATTGTTCCCCTGCAGGAGATGATGATCAGACTAGACACACAATACATTACACACGCACTCCTCTCACTCACACACAGCGATCAGAGTAAGACACACACATACACACTCCTCTCACTCACACACAGCGATCAGAGTAAGACACACACACATACACACTCCTCTCACTCACACACAGCGATCAGAGTAAGACACACACACATTCACACTCCTCTCTCTCACACATAGCGATCAGAGTAAGACACACACACATTCACACTCCTCTCACTCACACACAGCGATCAGAGTAAGACACACACACATACACAAATTACACAGTACACACCTCTCACTCACACAGCGATCAGAGTAAGACACACACACAAATTACACAGTACACACACTCCTCTCACTCACACAGCGATCAGAGTAAGACACACACACATACACACACACACGGACTCCTCTCACACACAGCAAACAAAAGTTATTTAAAGTACACTTCCACTTTAATTTGTATTATTTAATTTATTTATCTTGTTATGAGTGATTGCTGTATTGTTCTTCAAATACATTTTCATTTAAAGTGGCTTAAAGATCCAAATTCAAATGTTTCATGAGTCATTATTTTTATTTGCTATGGGATCATCATGTTATGATGTTGTTGTTTGGTCCTGACAAGAGTCTCAAAGTCTGGGGTGATGGTAGACAAGCAACTCTGAGGTCATGCTCAATGTCCAATCTGTTCCTCTGCTCTGTCTTCAGCTGGACCAGAGCTGAGAAGCCACTTTCACAAAGATAGGTAATTAAAAAAAAAATCATTTTTTTTTTTTTTTTTTGTTGTTTACATTGGTTTTCGATTAGTCGACTAATCGAAAAAATAATCGGCAGATTAGTCGACTACCAAATTAGTCATTAGTTGCAGCCCTAGTTTCCAGTACCCAGCGTTGGATCAATAAACGCGATCGATATTTGGAATGGCGATCAAGAATTGGAATAATCTTTTTGGAGAACATCTGATCTGAGGTAAGGAATCTATGTGACCAGTCTTGGGATAATCAGAGTTTTTTTCACCTATATCTCAGCGTGTCCCATATGTGTGTGTGTGCGTGTGAGTGTGTGTGTGCTGATCAGGAAATAAGATAATCGATTTTTCAGCCCGCTTCTCTAGCGTGCATAAGTACACATATACTATAGAAAATCTAGCGTTTATTTGAAAACGATTCATAAATAGGCCGAAAAATGACAACGTGTTTTGTGTATTCCACTAAATATGTCTGAAGGAGTCGACTGAAGGCTTCTTTCTTTCCCTCTGCGAAGGCATGCAATTGGTCCACTGATGGATACATCTTGATATTTTGTCTGTTAGTGTGTTCATTAGACGGGTAAAATCCTCTTTCAGTGCCTCTGTGCCAGTTTTCTTAGGCAGTTAGCCTCGCTGGTATGCGCGCCGTTAGCGTTAGCCACGCTTCTAGACCTCTTTGCTTTTGGAAAGAATGATGATAATAAAAAAATATATATTATACTTTTTATTTTGTGCAGTCGACTAAGAGGTTGTCAGTCGACTACGGCTCCTTTCGATCGATTAGTCGACTAGTCGAGGTCAGCCCTACCATCTAGTAGACAGTGAGCGATGACCAGCTGTAAGACAAGAGGCCGTCTAGACGTACCTGGTTATACCATCTAGAAGACCGTGAGAGCTGACTGGCTAATTTAATAAGCGTGCTGTCCATTTATTAATTGAATCCTTGCACTGAAGAACCATATAAGTCCGTTTTGAAATTCAAAATGACAGCCCATGTATTTTCTTTTTTTTTAAACTTTTTTTTCTTTCTTTTTAGCGTTTATCGCTTTTTCTGGTCAAGCATGACCGACAGAAACAGGTTGAAACGGGATATAGAGCAGGGGAAGACATTCTGATAAATGACGGCGGGTCCGGGAATCGAACTCGTGTCCACCAGATCCGTGACGCAGCACGGTTTTCCCCGACGCAGAAATAGCGCAGAGATATGCGGTGAGCTACTGGAGCTCCCCAGCCCATGTATTTTCAATTGTGAAGTTAATCTAAATCACTTGGAGTGTTAATATGATACATCACAATAAACTACTCAGAAGACTACTGTCTTTAACTAAAGTACTCAACCTCTACTGTCTTTAACTATGAATGAACACATCACTCTAACTTACCATCTTTAGATAATAAAGTACTCAACCATGACTGTCTTTAACTTTAACTTTAAGGAACATTGTTCCTCTGAAAACTTAAAACAGATTTATATGGTTCTTTGTCTGAGGTGCTCGATGCTGACTGACTGTGTCCTGACTCATTGGCTCATCTTGATGGTAGATTGGTATCAATTACTGACCGTGTGATGCCTTGAATTCATTAATATTTATTTTCTTCTTGCATGTCTCCATGGTGAACTTAGAACTCCAAAATACTGTAGAAATACATGATGAATTGAAGTAAATTTTAAATTGAGTAACATATTTTTTTTTAATTTAATTTGAGTTTTAAGCCCAAAAATGCAATGAGATATAATGTTCCTATTTTTTATTATTATTAATAATCAGGCAGGTTCATTAAGAACAAACTCTTATTTTTGCTCCCCACCCTCCAGAACATTTACAACAAGCGTTGCAAGGGCAAGGCTAAGAGAATCATTAAAGACTCCAGTCACCCGAACAACTGCCTCTTTGAACTGCTGCGGTCAGGCAAGCGATACCGGAGTCTCAAGGCGAGCACAGAAAGACTCAGAAGAAGCTTCTATCCCCAGGCCATCAGACTGCTTAACGAACAATGAACACTACACAACAACAACCACCAAACGCACATAGCACACACATCCACACGCACACACTCACTTTAAACAGACACACTGTAGCACCCACTCCACACACTTTATAGCACACACCCACTTTAAACAAACACACTGTAGCACCCACTCCCCACACTTTATATTTATTGATGAAGGATTGCACTACAACTCGTACACCTTACTGTAAATTGTACCTAAACTGTACCTCATCCCATTTCTGCTTTGCACTATATAGTACTGTACATTAGTACACTGCATAGTATTGTATATTATATGGTAACTCAGAACATTGTACATATGTCTATACCGAACACTGTGACCTCATTTTCTTCTTCTAAATTACATGCTATACTATGTTATTTGATACTATCTTGTCTAGCACAGTCTCTGGAGCGTAACAGTAAGAAGCATTTTGTATGAAAGTATTCTGTACTTCTGTATGACAACTATTAAAGAAACTTGAAACTACAAAGACGGCCTGGCGAGAGGACAAAAAGTCCCCTCGAAGGGTAACGGGGAAAGGGGACAAAAAAAAAAACACACATCAAACAAACAACCACATGAATCAGAAGCAGAACAGACAAATCACAGTTAAAAGGCTGCGGGTGACAGTTGCAGGTGTGTGTGTAAACAACTCTGCGATAGAGTCCTTCAAAGTAGTGAGGGGGATCAATTTGTCCATTTTCAACGTCTTTTGCATCTCGTTCCAACTGCCGGGGGCAGCAAATTGGAAGGAGGATCTAGCGAGATATGGTGAGCAGCTCTGGTGTGTTATAGGGAGTAGATGACAATTTTAACAAGTGTATCAAATGAGGATGCGTCAGACCAAGGAAGGGTTTTTGCTGCATTTTTATTGGAAAATGGGAAATTAAATCAATGGAGCACATTGTAATTCTTCTCAGGAAAACAAATGACAAATTGAACACTATCACAAAAGGATGTTCTCTATATATACCTAAGGTGATATGGCCTATAGGCATGGATTTTATTCTGGATGGTAAGTGGCAACAATATCACAGTATTTGTTTGTCTTGTAATACCATGCGAAAAATATAAAAATAATAATAATAATAATAATAATAATGAACTTTATTTGTATAGCACCTTTCATACACGAATTGCAGCTCAAAGTGCTTCACAGCAGTAAAAAGAGACATAAAATGAGCACAAAATAGGCAGATCATCGAAATAGACCAAATTAAGGTAGGACATAGAACATTAAATCACACAGTTCTTCATATTAGGATCTAACATCCCAATAGGCCTCTTTGTTTACGGTTTGATCATATTTTTAAATAAAAGAGTAAAATAGAATAGACGGAGCAAAATAATGCAATAGTGCAGTTCTGAATTTAAAACCTGACAGTCTTTCCTGTTTGACATAATATAGCCTAATATTCTACTGGACACCATGTACGTTTTGACCATTGGTTAACCCACCCTCTTGGTTGTGTGGACGGGAGCCTTTCCACAGTTGCTGCGTCACGGAATGTGTTTTCTGTGTACCCCGACCAGTAACATTGATATGCGTAAATGTATATTGTTACTACAGATTTCTACCAGTGTATCATATATCCTATTGCGCACCCCATCCTACCCGATTAGGCTATAGTTTCAGATAACTATTGGAAAAAGTATGATTTTCGAACTGGTATAACATTTTAAGTATGTCTCAACAGAAGGCTGTTCTGCCTTGTTATACCACTAATTGGCTATTGATTTATTTTATATCCATTGTAATGATGTCATAAATCATGCTGATATATTTTCCACTAAGTAATGGTAAGTCTTTGAGGATTTCATGGTTAAGGTGGTATGGTTAAGGTGGTATGGTTAAGGTGGTATGGTTTAGGCGGTGGCATGGTTATGGTGGCATGGTTAAGGTGGCATGGTTATGGTGTCATGGTTAAGGTGGCATCGTTATGGTGGCATGGTTTATGTGCCATGGTTAAGGTCGGTGGCATGGTTATGGTGGTATGGTTAAGGTGGCATGATTTAGGTGGCATGGTTAAGGTGGCGTGGTTAAGGTGTCATGGTTAAGGTGGTATGGTTTAGGTGGTATGGTTAAGGTGGCATGGTTAAGGTGGTATCGTTATGGTGGCATGGTTACGGTGGCATGGTTACAGTGGCATGGTTAAGGTGCCATGGTTAACACATTGGGCGCCGTGCATTGTACCCATCATTGGGTCCAGTCTGCCACCGCTGTAAGCCTATGGAGATGTTTACCTTCTTTGCAGGGCTATAACTTTTTAAATATTATAGCTATATGGTTAAGGTGGTATGGTTTAGGTGGTATGGTTAAGGTGGCATGGTTAAGGTGGTATCGTTATGGTGGCATGGTTACGGTGGCATGGTTACAGTGGCATGGTTAAGGTGCCATGGTTAACACATTGGGCGCCGTGCATTGTACCCATCATTAAGTCCAGTCTGCCACCGCTGTAAGCCTATGGAGATGTTTACCTTCTTTGCAGGGCTATAACTTTTTAAATATTATAGCTATATCGATATTACTATGGCCCATTCAACATCGGGTATCTATCGTTCCGGATGTGGGAACGTTATATTTTTTCATTCATACATTGTTGTGTTAATACCGTCGAGAATATAAGTATCTTTTTAAGATTTTCTGCTCTAATTCCAAAAAATGCGAGTTATAGGCCCTGAAGCATAATGATAGATTATCGATTGGCGTTTGGAATGGAAAGGGGGGGCATTTATAATTCCTTGATCGTCAGTAACGGCTTTATTTAGTATGGGCATTGTTCAGATGGATTGCCGTGAAATGAATAAACAATCGGGCTGAAAATAACGTTATATTCCTCTTACCGTTCGCCGATGAGACTGGAGGAAAAATATTCCAATTATTTGACGTCGATCTGCTAGATCCATTTCCCGTTTGTATGACGCAATAAACGCCGAAATCATATAGATTATTGCGTTTCAAAAGCGATCCTATGCACTCGAGTGTTTGTCTGGACCCACGTAACAAGATATTACTGCCGGAGGGATTTCCTCGATGCACCAGCGCCACTTCCGGTTTGGTGTGGAGTGTAACTCGTCGGATCATCCACCAGGCGGCGGTATTGAGGCGTTGCAATATCAGACAGGGTGCAGCTGCAGTCCCGCAGGGAGGCTGGATGAATTATGAATGCCATGGCGAAAAAATTAAATATTGATCCCAACAACGAATTATCACGTTGTTGGCGTTCAACGCATGGCGGTCAATAACGAATTATGACGTTGTTGGCGTCCAATGTGTTAAGGTGGCATGGTTAAGGTGGTATGGTTAAGGTGGTAGGTTACAGTGGAATGCAGTGCATACAGGCAGGAAACCTGCTATTGGTTATTGAGAATCATGACTTGAAGACCCACTCAAAACCTCCTAAACATGAATGAATGAATGAATGAATGAATGAATGATTTTATTTCGGTCTTTTTTTTTTACAAAGCAGCATAGTAGTAGAACTTCCAAAAAAAAACGAAAAAAATAAAATTACCAAAAAGGTGTAGGCTGAAGCCGAGGCTTATAATTGCCTACCCTTTTTACATTACATTACACTATTTACATTACATTAAACTATTTACACTATTTACTACACATTTTTACTTCTTTGTCAAAGTTATTCCATCATTTTGCCCCTTTAACAGATATACATCGACTTTTTATATTTGTCCTTGCCTTTGCGATATTGAATACACAAGTTCCCCTAAGTCTATATCGGCTCTCTCTAATCTGGAACAACTCCTGAATGCCACTTGGAAGTGAGTGCTTATGTGCTTTCTACATTATTATTGCAGTGCTAAGATCGACAAGATCTTCCAATTTTAAGGCATTTGATTTAATAAAGAGTGCGTTTGTCGGTTCATAGTAATCTGCTTGATTCACAATTCTTATGGCTTTCTTCTGCATTATGAAAATGTGGTTAGTGTTTGTTTTATATGTGTTCCCCCATACCTCCACACAGTAGGTTATGTTATGGAACTATGAGCTAACAGTACAACAAATGGAGTGAGTTCTTGTTTAAGATATATTTCATTTTATATAATATTGCAATGGTTTTGGATATTTTTCTTTTTCCGTTTTTTATATGTGATTTCCAGTTTAATTTATCATCAATTGTCACTCCCAAACATTTATTTCCATACACACGTTCAATTTCAACATCATCAATCATTAGTGTCACCTGATTATTAGTTTTTCGATTGCCAAAAATGATATAGTTTGTTTTGTTTAGATTCAGTGACAATTTATTTATGTCAAACCACTTTTTTAGTGATCTCAGTTCCTTCTCCACTACATTCAGGAGCTGTTCCAAATTGTTTCCAGAGCAATACAAACTTGTGTCGTCGGCAAACAAGACATATTTTAATAGTTTAGACGCATCACAGACATCATTTATATACATAATAAACAGTATTGGACCCAGCACAGAGCCCTGTGCAACTCCACACGTAACCTCTAACGAGTCTGAATCGACATTTTTCATGTGTACACATACTGATGTCTGTCTTCAAGGTAGCTTTTTAGCCATGAGTGTGCAATACCTCTGACACCATACCTCTCCATTTTCTTTAGAAGCAATCCATGGTCAATGGTGTCAAACGCTTTTTTTTTTTTAAATCAATGAACACCCCTACAGTATATTCCCTGTTGTCTATTGCAGTTGAGATCTCTTCCACCAGTTCCATCACTGCCATCGAGGTGGACCTGTTAGCGCTAAACCCATACTGGTGGCTACTCAGTAGATTATGTTTGTCTATGAAATTGTTGAGTCTTTGCACAAACAGTTTTTCGATGATTTTGGAAAATTGTGAGAGCAGAGAAATTGGCCTGTAGTTGGAGAGTTTATACCTGCCTCCACTTTTGAAAATGGGAACGACTTTAGCTGTTTTCATTTAGCTGGGGAAGATACCAGTAAGGAAGGGTTGGTTGCAGATGTGCGTCAGTGGTGTTACTATGCATTCTATTATCTCTTTGACTAACATCATGTCTATATCCGTTTAGTTTTCATATACACTCATAATAAAGATGGAAAAGGGGTTTTGACAATTATTTCATCATCACATGTTTGTAAAGCGGTGTGTGATACTGTATTTAATTTGATACCTTGGGGTCACTAATACAATATTTGTACTTAAATATTACTTTATTTATTTGGCTGAGATATTCCTGGAGGGGGGGGGGGTCACTAGGAACAGATGTTGAAAATAAGCACATGTTTATCAATACTTACGCTTATTCAATCAACATTCAAACTTAAAACCTCTGGACCTAAAGTGTGCAGATAAAGGCAACAGTGACCTTTTTTCACATCAAGTCGAGTCAACTTTATTTATAAAGCATGTTTAAAAATAACAGAGTTGACCAAAGTGCTGTACAAGGCCTTAAAACGAATAACACATTGAAATACGGTAATATACACTATATACAAGCAGCACAAAACCCATTAAGAAGATTGAAACGCTAATGAATAGAAGTGTGTTTTAGGCACATGCTGATGCTCATTAGAACATAATTCACGTTGAAACTCTATTAAATATCCCATCGACAGACATCCTCCTGAATCCATCATTATGAACGGAGTGTTTCTCCATATCGACTTTGATAACTCAGTCCCACAGAGGAAGAGTTTGAGTCCCCAGCAGGGACAGTGTGCTTCGGAATCAAAAGCTGTCTAGATAACTAAACAGACACTATAATAATAGTCTTCACTCCACATTATTGTTTAGCCTATTAATTGCGCAAAGTGTTTGCTTCTGGAGTTTGGCTCGCTATGTCACCTTTTTCGATTTAAGAAAACCCTTACGAATGGCCTTTTGGCCTCATGGCCCTACTGTATGTTGCAGAGCAGAGATGATGCAGGGATGAAAACTGTAAAAACATCACTTTAGCCTGCGCTGGAAAGGCTCTTTTGCAACTCTTGGGTCAGTAATGCAATCTGCATTTTCTGCACACAGCTAGTGTGCTGGTGCTTGTGGATCCTTGCCAGCGTGTGGGCTGCCTGCAACCCCAGCGCGCGCTGCCAGCGCTGAGGCTCACGTATCAACAGCTTCTATTCCCTTTTAATCAAGTCCTCCAGGCTCCAGTGTGGAGGGGCCAGTGAAGTCTCCCTCCTTCCTATCGCACTACCTCTAGCAACGCAGCAGCAGACACAGTAATAGAGTAATAGAGTCGACGACAACAGTTACTGTGCTTGGAAAATTGCTTTTATATTGGAACATTTGGTAAATGCAAACCAGCGTACGTACCCCTAGCTAAGTCCTCGTCTTTTTGAAAATCAGGCCCACGTTGTGAATGAATGAAAACTTTATTATTTAACAGATTGCAGAATGGGTACAATACACAGTACGGCTCAATACACACAATTGTTAAGGGGATGCAGACCAGAGAAAGACGTTTGTCTTGTTTACATCAGGGTCCCCCATTTTCAAGTCATAGTGACATTTATGACATACACATGACATCATGACATTTATGGCATAGGGACATACAGATAGTACTGTTACATTTGTGACTTATACGATATGCAAATATACAGTACTGTTACCCATAGATCCTAACAGAGATATATATATATACATATGATGGGGAGGAGACTGTACATTAGGAGGGGGTGGGTGGGTGGGAGAAAAAATATACATACGTGGGGGGGAAATATATACATACAGTGGGGAGGAGACTGTCTATTTGGGGGGGGGGGGGGGGGGGGGGTTGGACCTTTACGGTGTCCAGTTTCGAATCGTTGTGATCATCGCCGTGGGGGGGGGGGGTTTGCCTCCCTGGAGGGTGATGTTCATGATGATGATGGTTCATTTTCTTCTTGGAAACTTCGGGAGCTGGACTTGGAAGGCAAGCCATAAACGAACAACATGTTCAGCACTATGTCTTTGCACAGTGCGGGCGGACGGTGTTACTGTGTAGTGTCTACAATGGTCCATGTTGTTTCTACTGTGTAGTGTCTACAATGGTCCATGTTGTTTCTACTGTGTAGTGTCTACAATGGTCCATGTTGTTTCTACTGTGTAGTGTCTACAATGGTCCATGTTGTTTCTACTGTGTAGTGTCTACAATGGTCCATGTTGTTTCTACTGTGTAGTAGTGACTACAATGGTCCATGTTGTTTCTACTGTGTAGTGTCTACAATGGTCCATGTTGTTTCTACTGTGTAGTGTCTACAATGGTCCATGTTGTTTCTACTGTGTAGTGTCTACAATGGTCCATGTCGTTTCTACTGTGTAGTGTCTACAATGGTCCATGTTGTTTCTACTGTGTAGTGTCTACAATGGTCCATGTCGTTTCTACTATGTGTAGTGTCTACAATGGTCCATGTTGTTTCTACTGTGTAGTGTCTACAATGGTCCATGTTGTTTCTACTGTATAGTGTCTACAATGGTCCATGTCGATTCTTTCTCTTGCAAAGAAAATGTTACACTGCAATGCTAAATCACTGCAGAAATGCACAGATAAATGTATTTTACACACACGCACGCACGCACGCGCACACACACACACACACACACACACACACACACACATACACATACACATACACACACACACACACACACACACACACACACACACACACACACACACACACACACACACACACACACACACACACTGTATTGCACATCGTTGCGGGCAAGACCACCCGCATTTCATTGTATACCTGTATGCCGTGACAATTAAAACTCTTGACTTGACTTGACTTGACACAGTTTTGCTCCAGCTCTTCTGGCTCGCAAAACCTTTGCTACTGAGGGGTAGTTAAAAGGGATAGTTACTGATGCTTATTGTTTTGAATAGTTACTGATACTTTACGATATTAATGTTTTTATATGCAACAAAACACAACACATTCTAACATTTATACTAATACTAGCAACAGCTGCTGTTCTCAGGTATTCAAGCACCAAATAACAACAATTTGAAGCTTTAGTTCAAAATTTGCCATTCCCAGGGACGGACCTAGCACATTCGGTGCCCCTTGGCCCCATTCCCTACTTACCAAGGTGTTGTCAATCAGTAGAGTTCTTTCTCAGGTCAATCCATGCTGTCCTTCATACTGGACACCCACAGCTCCAGCTAGTTGGCCATAAAACTACTGTAAAGTCAATGGGGCCACGCTCCAGTCTGCAAGTAGGTTTCAGTTTGTATATCAGGGCTGGTACAGACTGGAGCATGGCCCCATTGACCATGTGTTAATCTTGTGGCTAACTAGCCCGAACTGCAGGTAGTATGAAGAACAGCATGGATTTTGCTGAGAAAATAAACGGTGACTCTAAAATTGGTTAAAAAAATTATGGAAATGCGGCTAAGGGTCCAAAACTCTGTACTTTAAGATTTGGTCTAAAATGAATACAATTTCAAATGAGAGATAAATCGTTAATTTGATCTTATACTTTTGTTTCATTACTCGGGGGTATGTAAATGTGGGAAAACTGTGATTTTGCACATTTCGTGGGAAATGCTCACATGTACCACATGTGAAGGTTAACTGGTTAACACATTCTGCGCCAATACTGTTGTATGACGTGTTTCAAGTTCATGTGAATTCTGCCAAACCACGGCGTACGACGTTATTGAGATCATATAAAAATTTTTTGCCATGTTATTCATAATTCCCTCACGGAGCCTCGTCTGATGCAGTGGGAGCATGCACAACTCTGCAACGCTTCAATACTGCCCCCTGGTGGATGATCGGCAAGTTGCCAAACCGGAAATGGACGAGTCGATCTTGGTGCGTCTTGGAAATACGACCGGCACTCGCATATTGTCGCGGGACTCAAGACACACACCGTGTATATGGATCGCTGCCATAACTCAATAATCGACATGATTTGGGCTGTTATTATTAATATACAAACCGGAAAAGGATCGACTCGATCGCCGTCAAATAAGTGGGATCTTTTTGCTCCAGTCTCACCGGCCAACGGTAAGAGGACACTGACGTCATTTTCAGCGCGTTTGTTTATTATTATCCATGTAAACTGCTCCGATCAATATATCACCCATACTACATAAAGCATTTACAGACGATTACGGAATTATAAACGCCCCCCCGTTCACCCGCGCATGATCAGTCATAACGTTTAGGATCATGTACAGTTGACATTTTTAATATAGCGTGTATCGCCAACAAACGGCATTTGATAATCTATATGCATTTATGCCTATATCTCACATTCTAGGAATTACTGCAGAAAACGATAAAAACATATATTTATATTCTAGACGGTATTTTCGTATGAACCTATGAATGAAAAAGTAAAACGTTCCTACATCCTGAACGATAGATAATCGATGTTGAATGGGCCATAGTAATGTCAATTTAGCAATACAATTTAAAAAGTTATAGCCTTGCAAAGAAGGTAAACATAGGCTTAGACTGGTGGCAGTGATCAAACATTGATGGATATAAGCGTGGCAGGGAATGTGTTAATGTGTACATTGCCCGTCAGGTGTGTTAATGTGCCAGAGCTGCGTGTGCGTCCATGGCACGTTAAGGGCACGTTTACTTCTGCTGAATAATTGAAAACATGAGGGCATCAATCACCTAGTTTATTTCAGCTAATTGATCTCTACCTCTGGGTAGTAGCCTGTGGCCGGCATAATGTAAGTAAGCTTTAGGTTAGTTGATCGTTTCTAAATTGCCATTAAAGTGACTTTTCCCAGGCTTGGGAATGTGTTGTGTAACGTCATGCTGCACTGTCAGCCTTTAGCAGAGGTGGGACCAAGCCATTGTTTTGCAAGTCTCAAGTCAGTCTCAAGTCTTGGTACTCAAGTTCCAAGTCAAGACAGGCAAGTCCCGAGTCAAGTCCCAAGTCAAGACTGACAAGTCCCAAGTCGAGTCCCAAGTCCTAACCTTTGAGTTTCGAGTCCTAAACAAGTCATAATACACGCTTCACCAAAAAATTTCATTATCAACTTGTTGGCAAAACATAATCTAATTTCTATAAATGTAATAATATTCAGAATCAGGGTTAGTTTTACAACTAGATACATTTGGGCAAGAGCTGCTTGATAAAACCAGTTCAGGAGTATATTGAGAAAAAAAAGAATAAGGATCACCATATCCATTTTAAAGGTAGGATAACAATAACCAACATATTGTCTTCCCACTTGGACCAATCATTTATTTAACGTCTGCCTGCCCTGTATATACAGTCTATGACACATGATCCATAATAGCAGACCTCGGTTCAACTAACTAGTCTACCTTAACCCTTTATACATTTTGGGGTATAAAAAATCTGTACTGAAATGACAAGGCATCTCTGCATTTCGTATATTAGGTAGTTTATTAGGTATTAGAATTAGGTACGGCCTAATTCGTGTGTGAGTTCTCTCTCTCTCTCTTGGATCAATGACGAAAGTATTTTTCTGCTCTGCATCCCCTTAACAATTGTTTGTATTGAGCCATACTGTATTGTACCCATTCTGCAATCTGTTAATACAAATTTCAATCAATAAATTATTTTTAAGGAGCAGCAGTACTGTTAGGCTACTGCTGGCCACTCATCAACCGAGACATTGCTGATTGTTTATTTATTTTATAAGACAAGACTATGACTACCAACTGCCTAGCCAGCCGTGTATCAATCTTGGATGTAATTATAACATTACCACACTGACTGTGTCGATGGCTCATTGATTTAACTACTGTACTGTAGCTAGCAAGCCAAGTTACTTACCGTTAATTGTGCAGCTTCAAATGTCGAACGAAGTTGGAAGTTGTTGCTTCTCCATCTGTGATTTTCGACCCACACATTTTGCATACTGCAATTCGTTTTTTGTTGACCGGCACCACATGCTTTTTATAAGCAAACGAAGCTATCTTTGGTATCATTTTCCACTGGATCTGTCGTTATTAACGTTCGTAACGTTACTTCTTCTCTCACCCAAATTGATTGGATGCTGTCGGATTGTTTCAAACAAAGTGGGCAGTAGACACAATTTATATTTAACTAAAACGTTCTTTTCTTTGTGCTCAACAAAAGAGAAATAGTGAGAATATCCAATATCATGTGTAAAAACTCGACATGGGCGCCGCCATGACAGTCTAACAAGTAAACAAAACACGCCTACAACGTGTCTCCGCAGGTGACACAGGAGCCAGGACTGCGCGAATGAAGTGTCTATTCGCTGGAAAATATATTCACTGCACATTTAATAACATCATTTTTAATCGTTGGGCATGGGGGAAGGTATCAAGTCTTCTCAAGTCAAAAGGCTCAAGTCCAAGTGAAGTCACGAGTCATTGGTGTTAAAGTCAAAGTCGAGTTGCAAGTCTTTTTTTATTTGGTCAAGTCAAGTCTAAAGTCATCAAATTCGTGACTCGAGTCTGACTCGAGTCCAAGTCATGTGACTCGAGTCCACACCTCTGGCCTTTAGGATGGGATGTTTTCACATAGCTAGCTAGCTGTATTGCCTTTTGGTTGGCTTGTGTTTTATTGTTCACTAAACCTAATCATTCACGTAATGTTAGGGGTGGGTATAGAGCAGGGGTTCTCAAACTTTTTCATATCGCGACCCCATTTTATTTAGGAATTTTTTTGGGGACCCCATACTTAACACTTTGAGTGCCATGGACGCGTTTTGTCGTTAGTTCATGCCGACTGTTGAATGCCACCAGTGGTGCGTTATTGAAATCATCTGGGGTGACACGCACCACGTGCACGCGCGCTCCCGGTGCGTGCGCGCGCTCCCGCGAATGCGCATTTAATGTCCCCTCGCTTGGGCACAGACTAAAGACAGTGCCTAATTGCCTCTACGAATGGAATGTAACACGTCTTCACAACAAGTTAGGTGTGAATGTGTCTGAGAACGTATTTAACACACCTGACGACCGGCGCTATTGATATGCAAATAGCGAGTGAGCTTGCACACCGTGCTACCCCGTCCCATGAACAACGCATGCCTGAATGCCACCAACGCTATATAGTGTTTGTTTGTCGTATTTCTTTTTATTAGCGATTTGAATTCATATTTCATCAATCGATGAAAATTGGAATAATCTTTTTGGAGAACATCTGATCTGAGGTAAGCAATTTATTTTACCAGTCTTGGGGTAATCGGATCTGTTTCCACCTATATATCAGCGTTTGCCCCATGTGTGTGTGCAGGGACCGAAACTAAAGCCTGCCGCCCGCCAGGGGCGGTCTGTTTTTACCTTTGGCGCATGACACTTAGAGGGCTGCCCGCCGTGTGGCGTGTAGACGTGTAGTTCATAACGATACTCTTGTGCGAGTACAGATTATAGCCGCTCGTCTTTTTTTTCTCCGCTGCGAGATCGTTCAAAAACTACAAGTCCCACATTGCACTCAAGTCAACGGTCCAATCACAGTAGAGTGACGTGACTGGTTTCACGAGAAAGAAAGCAAATGACTAATCGGAAGCTCTCATTTGGCTTGTTTACTTCCGTCTGCTCTAGTCTATATCGGACCTCCATGAGCTAACGTTACTGTTTAAACAATGACCCAGTCAACTATTCACTTTTAGTTTAATACATGACGAGGCATTGTCTAACGGTATCTATCTGGCTAGCTACTGATAGCTGCTGATATCAACAAATGCTCCAGCAATAGTCGACTCGAGTGCTCCGTTCCCTCGTTAGCTAGCTTAGCTAGCTCACGTTAAATCCATCTGTCCCAGTAAACTAAATTGTCTTAACGTTATCTACCGGGCTAGCAGTAGCTACAGATAGCTCCTGATATCAATGTCTTATAACATTGATTGAATGCGTATTCTAGCTGAGGGCATGTTGAATGTGATTTGACAAAATAACCGTAACGTTAAATAGGGTCCAGCTGCATCGCCGGAGAATCCTTGCATGCTGAATGTAGGGTCTAGCTGAATATAGGGTCTAGCTGCAGGGCCGGAGAATCCTTGCTGGAGCTGGAGGCTACTCAAGTATACACACAGACAGTGGAGCTGTTTGCAGATAGCAAGCATTTTGACTTATTGCGTGGTGGCGATGTCTCGCAGATAATACAACTACAAGTATGATTATATAATATATATTTTATTAAAAAAATCTTTTTTTATATAAAATATATATATATATATTTTTTTTTAATCAAAAAAAATTTGGCAGGTAAGAAATATGCTTGGCGGGTAGACTCTTCCCATCTACCCGCCACTGGCCGGTGAGTCAAAAAGTTAATTTCGCTCCCTGTGTGTGTGCGCGCTGATCAGGAAATGAGAGAATATATTTTTCAGATCGCTTCTCTAGCGTGCATAAGTACACATATACTATCGATAATCTAGCGTTTATTTGAAAACGATTCATAAATAGGCAGAAAAATTACAACGTTTTTTTGTGTATTCCAGAATATTCCTGTAAATGCCGTTTATCACGGAATCTATATATTTTCCTGAAACTTTCAAGAACACGAGGGCTTTTCAAAATGCTATAAAACGGAAATGAACTGATTAAAAAAAACAATTCGTTTCGACAATGTTGACTTCAAACAAGTCATTGATAAGCGACGGGCAGATTAGACACATAGCCATAATTTAAGACAGAGATGATGCGTTCACAACGCTATCATTGAAGTGGGTGGTGGCATTCAACCATGTTTTACCATGTTAACAAGTGGCAACCAAAGTGTTGTATCGCGTAATTTCAACATGGAATTAAGGAATATGAAAATAAAAGCACATGTTGTTGAACTTGAGCATGCATATTTATTAGAACATTTAATTACAGCACTATGTTATCAATACACATTTATAAAACGAGGCATATTTAGAAAAAATATGTTGTCAGAACATACTGTATGGAAAAAGAAATGTTGTATTTTTTATAAAGAAAATGTACTTGCCGATGCGAGTAAAAAAAAAAATTGTCACCTACCGGCAACCCCAATTTGGGTCGCAACCCGTAGTTTGAGAACCACTGGTATAGAGAACCGGTAGCAATTTGGTACCGGTTCCTGATTGGATTGAACCAAAATACTGTTAAGCTCCTCCTGGATGCTGCTATCGGTACCTGACTGTGTAATTAATTTTTATCCTTGGCAGCGAAGGCATTTCCCATTGAGACTAGTAGGACCTAGAAACCATGTAGGCAAAGAGCAGTAGAGCTGAAAGCTGTAGAGCTGAAAGCAGTCGTGAAAAGATTCTCTCTGCCTTTATTCTCTTGCTATATTGGCCATGAAACCATAGACTGTTGACCAGCCTGTTTATGTTGACGGCACTTCATTCTGTGTGCGGTGCGCCCTCTCTAGTTCAAAGTGGGGCGACAGTGGGCCAGGAGGTAGAGAGCGGTCGTCTGGTAATCTGGTCGCCTCCGCGGTTGGTGTGTGAATGTGTGAAGCCGTTATATAAACACAGTCCCTTTTACCAAAGTCAATGTAACTCACCCACCGCAGTCTCTCTGTCTCCCTGCTATCAATTGTGACAAATGTAATCCAACCAGGCTTGTAGATTTGCAGATTAATCCATTTGTAAACTGTACACGAGCTGCGGGTGACATGAAATTTCTAAATTGTCACAAACGAGATAAGCAAATCTATCTGGGAAGGAGGCAGCATGTCTGGGTCACTAACGTGACTCCGCTCTTTGTTTGAAAGCTCATATGAATCTAAACTATTCATTTGACCGATTCTATCAAAGTAATTACCGTTCCTTGGTGTCCTTCATCCGTTTGTTCTGGTATGATCCTTCTTCATGGAGCGTTCTATGTGTACTACAATGTGCCAGACAGTATTCCCACATTCCTGTGCCCATGACTTCTTTCTCATTTCTCAAATTTCAAAACACAAATCTCATAATTATGATAAACTACGCTCCCGTCAAAGTTCGGACCAATTGAACAAGTGGAACCGTAAAAAACAGCCGTATGCCATGAGAAACTCTTCCTGGTCCAAGTGGGTCTTAGATAATTTAGTCATTCAGTCATTTAGCTGAACGCTTTTATCCAAAGCGACTAACGGATTCTGATGAACATGTCACCAGGAGGGGTACATCTCTGGCAGCTAAGGGTCAGTGGCGTTGTTCGTCAAATAATATCGAGCTTGAGTGTTAGGTCCGCACACGGGGGGGCGACCGACGTCGCCTGGCGATGCGATCATCTGTCGCTCAACGACAATCGCTTGGCCCCCCACACCAGAGCCGACCGTTCAGGTATAATAAGCTATTATGTGTCGCTCTGTCTAGCTGGGGGTGTGGTTACTTGTTTCCCCCCGGAGGGAGATATAGGAGGACGGACCGGACGTTAGGTTGTCGTGAAGCGAGATGAATTAGCAGGTAGCTGTGTTGTGCATTACGAGGGAATATTAACCTGTAAAACCCATATTGAGCTGGAATTAAACCACCATATACTGAATACAACCTCTCCTATTTCTTCCTGACATTACTGCATGACTGATCGCTACAATACGTTCACTACCACCGATTGGACAAGTAATGTTATGCACCTGCTGAGAGAGAATGTTTTTTCACGGAAGACGCTGTTCTGTTCTCAACCATCATTTCTTTGGACAATAAACCTTATAAACCACATCAGCTGCAGCCTGGACATTAAACTCTGTCAACATCCACAACTTCTTTTGTTACCCGAGTATAAAAACACTAGTAGGTGCATCGTGGCGCATTGTTCATGTATTAGTTAATGACAAGCGGTCACTATAGCTTCTCCGACTAACGTTATTTATTTAAATTGTTCCTGTTAATAATAATGAACATAAGTAGCATGGTAATAATACGTAGGTTATTGATCAATGAATGTATTGATAAATTAATGGTGTACAAATGATACACCAGTAGAACTTCTGTACTACTTCTACTGTAGAAGTCATGTTATTTCCTCATTGTCCTTGCTGTGTCGCCTGCCGTCGCCTAAAAAAATAGGATCGAGGCTATTTTTTGCCAGGCGACAGAAATTGCTGCGCGACCGTCGCTTCAAAATCTCCTGCCGTGTGGGTTCTCTCATTCATAACAATGGAGGCGATAGAATTCTGTCGGTCGCCTCGCTTAAAAAATCGGTCACCTCACAAAAATCGCCCGCCGTGTGCGGACCACTTAACACTCTGAGTGCATAGTAGTATAGACATATTAGCAAGATAGGTAGTAATATAACTTAAGTATAGTAGCATAGTATTGGGGTACATAATAGTAAAAAGACACTAAGTAAGAGTGTTAGTATTATTATTATAATTTCTTTGTATAATTTTGAAACCGTCTGGGAAGTGAGGTTCCACTTATGGGTATTATAGTAGTTACCATGGAAACAAGTAAATATTAATTTACGATGTAAAACACATTCTCTCAAAAAATGTATTAAAACATTTACATTTATTGGTTGTAACATTAAAATAATGGAATGATCTATCCCTCCATGAAAGACAGTGGCTCAGGAGGTAGAGAGCGGTCATCTGGTAATCGGAAGGTTCCCGGTTCGATTCCCGCTCCTCCCGGGCAGCGTGTCGAAGTGTCCTTGAGCAAGACACTCAACCCCCTAACTGTGCCCGATGAGCAGGTTGACACCTTGTATGGTCGCCTCCGCCGTCAGTGTGTGAATGTGAGGAACAAAATTGTAAAACGCTTTGGATAAAAGCTCTATATAAATGCACCGTTTACCATTATTAACCATTCAAATATGATGAATGTACACAATGCGGTTCGTTCATAATAATAGTTTGATCGTCACTGGGTGGCTACAGTGGAGCCTCTCTCCCCAGGTCTATAACCTGTTACCGGTTGCCAGGTCATTACTAGGGACTGGACTACTCGCTAGGGACTATTTCCGTTGCATAGGAATCTTAATTGGACAGAGTTGTTTTCCTGGTATAGCCTACTCTGACCATATTATGTTGCTATGGAAACAGTATAATTCTTTATCCACTAAAGGTAATGTGTGCAATGTATTTTTTTCAGAAATATGTTTTCTTGCACGATAATGAACTCGGGTGCTGCGCACTTGACAGTTTAGAAGACCGGCCATGTCACAACCTAAGCCCCTTGTTCGCTGTCCCTTACTTGTAGACTTTCCACCTCGTTGTATGTTAATTGTGCATTCATATGGTTATGGTAATTATTGGATATACAAGGAGGCAGTGTTGTAGTCGAGCCACTAAATCTCGAGGTCGAGTCTCTAGTCCCCAGTGTTCGAGTGAGAGTCCAAGTCTGAGTAACCAAAGAAGAGCCCAAGTCGAGTCCGAGTCGAGTCCCCATTACCCTAGTCCGAGTCCGAGTCATCAAGGTTGAGTCCACTCCACTCTGGCAGTCAAGGAGCTGAAGTACAAATAAAAAAAGGTCTACATTAAACGTAAATGACACAGCGATCACCTTTTCAATGGGAGTTTATTTACTTTGTGACACAATAGCCAAACAAATGCACTAGCCATCAATATCTTATGACAAATGATTATGGCCTATTACAAAATAAAGATATATAATAATAACTGTATTTATCAATTAACAAGTCCGAGTCCGAGTCTGCGCCTTCCAAGTCCGAATGCAGTCAATGCTTGAGTCCAAGTCCGAGTCATCAGTGCTCAAGTCCAGGTCGAGTCGCGAGTCCTGAAAATCAGTCCAGGACTCGGACTTGAGTACTACAACACTGCGAGGAGGTAGCACTTTAACGCTCCTGTGATGATGTGGTGTTCAAGTCCGTGGAATATCTTGACCTAACAACTTAAACAACTGGTTAAAAAAATTTAGCTCCATAAACAAAACAAAATAAACCGCAAGTTGGAGCTTTTATTTTGGTGATATTTCAAAAATAAAAGCTGCAACATATCTTCTTTTCTACTTTTTTTGGAAGATAATATAATTTATCGTTTTATTATTGTTTTTTAAGCAATATCGTCAGTAGGGTAATTTCACCCCTAATCACCCAAGCCTAGTAACAAAGCTATTCAAATAATGCTGTTTGTGACCTGTCACCCAAATGTTTAATTCACGACACATTGTTTGATTTACTGTCCTGCAATCTCGGTACAAGAAAGAGATAAGCAGCCAGAACCAAATTAGATGCTTCATCATGACCTCCATGTTTGTTTTTATTTCCAACCAGAAAGCACATGAACACTCAGCTGTCCTGGTCTCCGAGAGCTGGTCTCCGGGAACAAAAGTCTGGACATGCACATGCATGCAGCATTCATTTAATTTCAAACCTTTATTTATACAGGTAAAAATCTCTCTGGTAAAAAGAGCGACCTGATCCACCAAACACACAACAAATACATTAAAAAAAAACCAACGACTTCCACTATCGGTCAGAGTCCTGCCACCTTCAGAAGTTTTCTGATGACTCTGCGATAGTGGGATGTATAAAGGACGGTGACGAGAGGGAATACCGGGAACTGGTAGTGGACTTCGTCACATGGTGCGATAAAAACCACCTGCAGCTAAATGTGGCGAAGACCAAGGAACTGGTTGTGGAGCTGGGGAGGAGGAGGAGTGCACCTGTGACCCCCGTTTCCATCAGGGGAGTTGATGTGGACATGGTGGAGGTGTACAAATACCTCGGTGTGCACATCGACAACAAACTGAACGGGTCAAAACATGCAGAGGCACTATACAAGAAGGGCCAGAGCCGACTCTACTTCCTCAGAAGGCTGAGATCCTTCAATGTCTGTACAAGGATGTTGAGGATGTTCTATGAGTCGGTGGTGGCGGGCGCCTTCTTGTATGCTGTGACCTGCTGGGGTAGCGGACTGAGAGCAGTGGACACAACCAGGCTGGATAAGCTGGTCAGGAAGGCCAGCAGCGTGGTTGGGGTGGAGCTGGACTCTCTAGCGAGGGTGGCGGAGAGGAGGAGCCTTGCTAAGCTCCAGGCCATCAGGGAAAACCCCACCCACCCACTATACACAGACTTGGCTGACAGTGCTAGGCTCACACTACCCAAATGCAGCACTGAACGGCACAGGAAGTCCTTCATTCCAACAGCCATCAGACTATACAATGCATCACTGTGCCTCACTGCATCACTGAGCACAGAGCGGCAGCTCAATAGGGGCAGGAGGCAAAACAGGGGGCAGCGACGGCTGCCAGACATTGACCTTGGACTAATAGGAACCCAAGGAGGACAATACACTACCTGAAGCATACTGCACCTTATGTGACACTGTGAATATATATTTCATTTAGTTAGATAGTTAAATTATATTGACCAAATTGTTTACACTGCTGTGTTGTTTTTTACTACCTGTACCCCCCCCCCCTTCCCCCATGTTCAGTATATTTTTACTGTATTTATTTCTGTATATCTTATTTCATTCTTATTCTATTTTACTCTACTCTTATCCTAGGCAACTTGATTGATTTGTGTTATTATTCTAATTTGTGACCCGTCCTGTCTACATGTTTAAATGTTGAGCGATTTGCAGTGTCAAATTTCCCACGGGATAATAAAAGTATTTCTATTCTATTCTATTCTATTCTATTCTAAAAACAAGTTCCAGACAAATACAAGACAAGTAACTCAACAAAAAATCTAAGAGAGGCTCAAATCTAGATAAATTAAATTAAGAGCAAGAACAAGAACAGGCCCCCATGGATGCCCTCTCAATATTGCGTATAAGAAGTTTAAAATCCCCAATGGGAATTAGGTTTGGGAGCCTCAGTTCCTTTTGCAATGAGTGAGCGTAACTGAGTTCTTCACATAGATCCCAGAGAGACGGAAGGGGAAAAAATCCCAAATAAAAACATTTTGAATAAATGTTATTGTCCAACTATAAATGTTATTGTCCAACTAAATGTAAAAAGGTCCAAGAGGGGGAATGATCCCTGCGCTTACTGTGTTTCCATGATGTAACTTATCTCAATCAGAAATGGCTGTATAGCCTAATTACTCTGGTCTCATGAATGTTTGAGGGGAGCAGCCAACCAAAGCCAATAAGCTGCTGAGAACGTTATGCTGGCCTAGTTAAAGCATTAGTCCTTTTTTTTTTTTTATCCACTTTTTCTCCCATTTTTCCATATTTTCTCCCATCCCAATTTCGTATCATCCAATTCAACCCTCCCCTGTCACGAACGCTGTTTCTTGCCTCCCACAAGCCGGCTGCAATGTGGACTAAGTCATACATAGCACAAGTCCCCTCCGGTACTTGAGGTAACAGCAGTCGCATCTTTTCACCTGCGCAGCTCGATCTCTCAGTGTCGAGGAGTAACGCGTGGGAGGCTCACGCTGCCCCCGACACTTCCTGATTCTACTGCGCAGGCGCACCAACCGACTTGTAGGAGTCGCTTGTTCACAACGTTCGATCCCCACCCTTCAGTTTTCCCTCCCCGTAATACGGCCAATGTGTATTACTGCGGACGACCAGCCAAACTGAAAAACAATGTGGAGAGCTGGATTCGAACACGCGAATCCTAGCGTGCCTTGCCCACTACACCACCTAGCCGCCCTGTTAAAGCATTAGTCCTATCACAAGAGATGGAATCATTATATTTATATATCTCCTTCATATGGCAGGTGGTAACATTCACTTGCATGTTTTGTGAACATTATTTATAAATATATATATATTATAAGGCACAGATTTGTGAAAAACACACTTTTTGGAGTGGCATGAAAAATAAATCGATTTCTTGCCAAACAGCTTTTATCCTATTTTTAAAACCGTATTTACAGATTTCTGTTTACAAAATGTAAATTTGATAATTTTCTCCTTTTGGCTCTAGAAATCAGTCTCTAGTCTCACAGGCGTACAGCAGCAGAAATCAGCATCACAGGCGTACAGCAGCAGAAATCAGCATCACAGGCGTACAGCAGCAGAAATCAGCATCACAGGCGTATAGTGGCAGAAATCAGCCTCTGGCCTCACAGGCGCAGGCAATACGAGGATCCTGTCTTCTCAGTTGCAATCCTGTCCTCAACCGAACCATCCGATGTGATATGATAGCCCTAGATCGTATCACATGATTTATAACGTGTCTTGATTCCTAGGGCCAGTGCTTTGTGAAACTTCTTGATTGCTACATGTAGGGCCAGTGCCTTATGAAACCTCTTGATTCCTAGGGCCAGTGCTTTATGAAACCTCTTGATTCCTAGGGCCAGTACTTTATGAAACCTCTTGATTCCTAGGGCCAGTGCTTTATCAAACCTCTTGATTCCTAGGCCCAGTGCTTTATGAAACCTCTTGATTCCTAGGGCCAGTGCTTTATGAAACCTCTTGATTCCTAGGGCCAGTGCTTTATGAAACCTCTTGATTCCTAGGGCCAGTGCTTTATGAAACCTCTTGATTCCTAGGGCCAGTGCTTTATGAAACATCTTGATTCCTAGGGCCAGGCCTTATGAAACCTCTTGATTCCTAGGCCCAGTGCTTTATGAAACCTCTTGATTCGTAGGCCCAGTGCTTTATGAAACCTCTTGATTCCTAGGCCCAGTGCTTTATGAAACCTCTTGATTCCTAGGCCCAGTGCTTTATGAAACCTCTTGATTCGTAGGCCCAGTGCTTTATGAAACCTCTTGATTTCTAGGCCCAGTGCTTTATGAAACCTCTTGATTCCTAGGCCCAGTGCTTTATGAAACCTCTTGATTCCTAGGGCCAGTGCTTTATGAAACCTCTTGATTCCTAGGGCCAGTGCTTTATGAAACCTCTTGATTCCTATAGGGCCAGTGCTTTATGAAACCTCTTGATTCCTACTAGGGCCAGGCCTTGTGAAAGACGAGCATGTGATTCCTGCTCGCGTCGAGCCGCTCCTCATCGTCAGGACCTCTAATGGTTAAAGGTGTTGTCTCAGTGTTTCCCACCATTAACCGCGTGTCACACTTTCCTTTTGAAAGCTCCCCAATGATTTCCTCTCTTTTTGTCACTCTTATTTCACGCTCTGAATACTTAGCCTAGTAGTTAATAGCTTCCCTTCCCTTCACCCCCCCCCCCCTCCCCTCCACTCCCCTCCTCTCTCTCTCTCTGACACACACACACACACACACGCACACACACCTCGCGCTGCTCGCTCACGTGTCTAAGTTTACACCAGCAGCCTCCCCAAGTAACTCTCCAGCTATCAGAGGAGTCTGATTTTTAATTTGGAGTTAAATGGCGCCTGACACGTGGCGCTCGCTCGATAATTGACTTCACTGGAGTTGAATGGAGGGATGATTAGAGGGGAATATCTAGACAATCTTTTCCACCCTGGGTGATGATGTGATGATGAGGAGGGAGTCCTGACTGGCTGACTCCCGTCAGGCGTGACATTTTCAGAGTGGCTATTACCTACTAGGTTGTGTTTGGCCAGAGGTGGAAAGAGTACAGACACATGTTACTGACATGGGAATATAGTTGGGTTAGTTGCCTATACTATGCTTAATTTGGTGGCGGCAGTGGCTCAGGAGGTAGAGCAGTCGTCTGGTAATCCGGAGGTTCCCGGTTCGATTCCCGCTCCTCCCGGGGCAGTGTGTCGTAGTGACCTTGAGCAAGACACTTAACCCCCTAACTGCTCCTCCCGATGAGCAGGTTGTGGCACCTTGCGTGGTCGCTTCCGCCGTCGGTGTGTGACTGTGTGAGTGAATGGGTCAAATGTAAATCGCTTTTGGATGAAACCATTTACAATTTTTATTTACTTTTCAATGAAAATCATTAAGATTTTGTGCACGTTTCCAAAATTGTCCCCAAGACTAACTGAGTTTCTGGTGCCTCTTGATGGGTTGGTCTGGTCCCTTTTTGATATAATCATATCAACAACTCTAATCCATTATTATTATTATTATTATTATTATTATTATTATTATTATTATTATTATTATTATTATTATTATTATTATTATTATTATTATAATATTATTATTATTATTATTATTATTATTATTATTATTATTATTATTATTATTATGAGAGGTAATGTGCATAATGATATGTCATTATTCTCGCGGACTACTCTGATAGATGATGGTGATGTTTAAGATGTTTAAGTAAGAAATATATGAAGATGGTGATGTTTAAGTAAGAAATATATGATGATGGTGATGTTTAAGTAAGAAATATATGATGATGGTGATGTTTAAGTAAGAAATTATGATGGTCATGTTTAAGTAAGAAATATATGATGATGGTGATGTTTAAGTAAGATATATATGATGATGGCGATGTTTAACTAAGTAATAAATATATGATGTTTAAGATGTTTATGTAAGAAATATATGATGATGGTGATGTTTAAGTAAGTAAGAGATAATATGATGGTGGTGATGTTTAAGATGTTTAAGTAAGAGATATATGATGGTGGTGATGTTTAAGATGTTTAAGTAAGAGATATATGATGGTGGTGATGTTTAAGTAAGAAATATAATGATGATGGTGATGTTTAAGTAAGAAATTATGATGGTGATGTTTAAATAAGATATATATGATGATGGTGATGTTTAACTAAGTAATAAATATATGATGTTTAAGATGTTTAAGTAAGAAATATATGATGATGGTGGTGATGTTTAAGTAAGTAAGAGATAATATGATGGTGGTGATGTTTAAGATGTTTAAGTAAGAAATATATGATGGTGGTGATGTTTAAGTAAGATATATATGATGATAGTGATGTTTAAGTAAGACATATATGATGATGGCGATGTTTAAGTAATACATTTATGATGATGGTGATGTTTGATGACTATATACTTGCCCACTGTATTGTTACTTCATTCTAATTAGTGTATATATTTGACCACATCTGCGCAGTTGTACAGCCCTGGCCCATTCCTATTCCTATTTTTTTTTCTTTTTTTTTTTTTTTTTACTTATAATTGTACTATATTCGATTGTGCTATATTTAAGTTAGTTTATATCCCCATATGATTTTATTCAACCTCTTATTTACAGTTTACAGCCCTGGCCTATATTTAATTTCATTCCTTATGAAACACGGTCTAGAATAAACAAAAATAATGCAACATATAACATTATAGAGCAGCAACACTGTGTTCCTTGTAAAACACAGTCTAGAAAAACCACAGGGACCTTGTAAAAAGGGGGACCAGTCAATCTCCTGATCTAGGCCTGGAAAAGAAGCGGCCCTGAGGGTGCTCCTGTTAAAAAGCCCCCATCCAGAAGTCTCCCCTTGCATTCTTTGGGATGACCTCAATGTCCATGACTTTCAAAGAGTCTGGGTTAGTTTGGGTTAAGACGGACTATTTAGTTGTTCATCCAATGAGGAGAAAGTCTTCAGACACACTTTTGAATGAAATTGTTAGCTAACCAAATAAATAAAAGTCATAACAGAAAAGATTAGGATTCATCTTCTGTCCATATTCATTGTATAAAGTGTACTTCAGATAGCATGAAATAACCCCCCTCCCTCCCTCCCATCTATACTTACAGCTTCAGATCCTGTCTCTTGTAGTTCACACAGTCTCTCAGTCTCAGTCTCTCTGTCTCAGTCTTTCAGTCTCTGTCTCTCAGTCTCTCTCTCTCTCAGTCTCTCTCTCTCAGTCTCTCAGTCTCTCTCTCAGTCTCTCAGCCTCTCTGTCTCTCAGCCTCTGTCTCTCAGTCTCTCTGTCTCTCAGTCTCTTTCTCTCAGTCTCAGTCTTTCAGTCTCTGTCTCTCAGTCTCTCAGTCTCTCTCTCTCAGTCTCAGTATTTCAGTCTCTGTCTCTCAGTCTCTCCGTCTCAGTCTCTCACTATTTCTTCCTCTGTCTCTCAGCCTCTCTGTCTCTCAGTCTCTGTCTCTCAGTCTCTCTCTCTCAGCCTCTCTCTCTCTCAGTCTCCGTCTCTCAGTTTCTCAGTCTCTTTGTCTCTCTGTCTTTCAGTCTCTCTCTCTCAGTCTCTCCGTCTCAGTCTCTCACTCTTTCTTCCTCTGTCTCTCAGCCTCTCTGTCTCTCTGTCTCTCAGTCTTTCAGTCTCTGTCTCTCCGTCTCTCTGTCTCTCAGTATCTCTCTCTCAGTCTCTCCGTCTCAGTCTCTCACTCTTTCTTCCTCTGTCTCTCAGCCTCTCTGTCTCTCAGTCTCTGTCTCTCAGTCTTTCAGTCTCTCCATCTCTCTGTCTCTCTGTCTCTCAGTCTCTCTGTCTCTCAGTCTCTCTCTCAGTCTCTTTGTCTCTCAGTCTCTCTCTCAACCTCTCAGTCTCTCTGTCTCTCAGTCTCTCTCTCAGTCTCTGTCTCTCAGTCTCTCTGTCTCTCTGTCTCTCAGTTTCTGTCTCTCTGTCTCTCAGTTTCTGTCTCTCTGTCTCTCAGTTTCTGCCTCTCAGTCTCTCCGTCTCTCAGGCCATGGTTACACTGCTGAATACAGCAACGTTTTTGTTGCTGAATGATTACGTTTGCTGTCCAAGTTAAAAAGAAACGCCGTTTTGGCAGGATAACGCGTTGTCCTACTGGCAACGCTGAAATTGTGTTTCCGTTTTGGATACTCGCCAAAACTCGCAGACAATGGTGCCATGTAATCTGCGTGAGCCGGATACGGAGCCGTTGTTGCTCAACGCCCATGCGCAGTAGAGACCCGCACGGTTATTTCCAGTGTTTACAGCAGAGCTGTCCCAAGGAGCTACGGCTACCATGTGGTGTCAAGTTATTGTTATAAGGAGCCCAGTCCAAGCTACAACAGTCTGCATTCCCTTAACAATTGTTTGTATTGAGCCGTATTGTATTGTACCCATTCTGCAATCTGTTAAATAAAGTTTACATCCATTCATTCTGCTAGCATTAACGTTACCAAGCTGCTAGGCACAATGCTATACTGTTATACTGGCGTATTCCAATCACGTTAGCACGTAAGCTAACAAACTTCGCTGCTAGCCACAATGCTATACTGTTATACTGGCATATTCCAATCACGTTAGCACGTAAGCTAACAAAATCAGCGACAATCTTTTTGTGAGACTAAACTCCGCTCTTGGTGGTCAATTGTGTTGATGTTAGTTTTGTTTCATCAACAGATGAGGCAGAACACACAGTGAATGTATCCGTTTTGTTTATTGCACTTTTATTGCACTTTCTTTGCTGAAAAATAAATGCTACGTTGGCTAAATGGCTCAAGCGAGGCATTTAAAGATGGTAGATTGTTGATTTTTTGCAGGAAGTGTATTGGCACATTCAACTTTTCCGATTGGCCTTCATGTTTGAACTACATCGCCACCTACTGCCACCTACTGCTTTGGCATTGTACTACATGTATATACATCACTGTTCTCAGGAGGCAAAAACAATGTCTAACTTGCCTGCCATTACGTTGCGTTCTGAAAAGCGAAACTGACCCTGAAAACGAAACGAAAATGGCCCTGTGTGTAACCTCCTCTGTCTCTCAGCCTCTCTGTCTCTGTCTCTCAGTCTTTCAGTCTCTGTCTCTCAGTCTCTCCGTCTCTCAGTCTCTCTGTCTCTCAGTCTCTCAGTCTCTCTGTCTCTCAGTCTTTCAGTCTCTGTCTCTCAGTCTCTCTGTCTCTCAGTCTCTCTGTCTCTCAGTCTCTCTGTCTCTCAGTCTCTCTCTCAGTCTCTCTGTCTCTCAGTCTCTCCGTCTCTCAGTCTCTCAGTATCTCAGTCTCTCCGTCTCTCAGTCTCTCCGTCTCTCAGTATCTCCGTCTCTCAGTATCTCAGTCTCTCCGTCTCTCAGTATCTCAGTCTCTCCGTCTCTCTGTCTCTCAGTCTCTCAGTCTCTCCGTCTCTCAGTATCTCAGTCTCTCCGTCTCTCTGTCTCTCAGTCTCTCCGTCTCTCTGTTTCTCTGTCTCTCAGTTTCTCAGTCTCTCCGTCTCTCAGTCTCTCTGTCTCTCAGTCTCTCAGTCGCTCCTCCTCAGTCTCTCTCTCTGTCTCTGTCTCTCTGTATCTCAGTCTCTCTCTCTCATTCTCTCTCTCTCTCTCTCAGTCTCTCAGTCTCTCAGTCTCTGTCTGGATGAAAGGTAGCCACATACAGTATGTGCAAGTGCATGATTAAATTATTTGACTTGAGTGAAAGGCTACAATGAGGAGAAAGAAAAACAATTCTCAAACGATTAATTTGAATCTTACATATAAACAACTTACCAGGGTATCTTTGATACCTTCATTGCAAAGGATGCAAACATTACGGTAGATCAAGTGTGCCTGGGTTTTTGATGTGGAGCTGCTAGCACTTTGACTACTTGACCCAGACAATACGCTGTGTCTGTTCAACCTGTCTGGCCATTGGTCTTGCTCATCTTGCCCTAAAGAATAGAATTTGTTAAAAGTTTTTATTAAATTGAGATGTCACTCACAACAACATAGAATATGATTGAAAAAAAGTGCTTTCATCACAATGAAAAATAAAACAAAAGCGTATGATTTCCAGTGGATTTACTTCTTGCACGATTGTATAGCTCGGTTCTGCATTCCAAATGGCATCTAAGCTTGGGGTCATCTCCGTTTTTCCAGTCTTCATGTAGTCTTCTGATTAATGCTTCATCGTCCACACTCTTAGAATAAGACAAAATCTGTGTGCAGCCTTTTTGGGTGACTTTTGAGAGCTTTTTAATCCCAGTCTCAGGACCACCACAGATGAAGCACCTTAAGCAACAAGCTACAGAATCCTCTTCCATGTTGTAGTCTACTAAAAGACTGAAAGTGTCATGATTCGTGTCAAAACATACAGAACTGGTCCACACAGCAAGACTTATTGATCGAGTGA